>NC_044566.1:7319267-7619267 GCF_007565055.1 Rhinopithecus roxellana
ATTAGACTGGACTTAGGGGTTGTGAGGATGGACTGTCACAAAGGTAAAATACATTCTCATCACAGCATATCAAGGGTTTATACTATCGAGGTGACTTACAACTTACTATTGATGTTAACATTGATCACCTGGTTGAGGTAGTATTTGTCAGGATCCTCCACTGTAAAGTTAATTTTTCCCTGTTTCGACACAGTACTTCAGCTCTATCAGTAAGAACTCATGGATATTTCTCTTGTACTTTGGCTTATAATCCAATTTTTTTAAATTTTTGCTCAAATTGTTCCACCTTTGGTCATCTGACACTTTAAGTAGCTGCTGTGTGCTTTTGACATTATTGCAACTTCGTTTAGCACTTTCTTACTTTCTAAAATGTCAAAATGTTCCAGGCTTATCTTGTATATTACCTTATGTAGCTCCAGGATTAACCATTTCTCCAAGGTTTTGACAAACTCATAGTGTCATATATCTACCATTACAGTATCATACAGAATAATTTTACAGCCCGAAAACAAGCCCTTGTGATTCACCCAGTCAACCTTCCCCTCCCTAGAAATTACTCATGGCTTACTGGCTCTGAAGTTTTGGTCTTCACAGAATATCATGTAAATGGACTCAAGGGTATGTAGCTTTCACAGACTGACTTCCTTCATTTAGTAATACGCATTTAGGATTCATCCATGTCTTTGTGTATGTTGATAGCCCATTTTTAAATCACTGAATAATATTTCATCACAACGATATACCATGGTTTATTTATTCGTTCACCTATTGAAAGGCATCTTGATTGTTTCCAGTTTGGGACAATTATAAATAAAGTTGCCACATGTATAAATATGCATGCCACTCTGTGTGGATATACATGTTCAAATAAGTTGGTTAAACACCTGGTAACCTGATGGCTGGATTATATGATAATACTATATTTTTCCTTGTTAAGAAACTGGCAAATTATCTTCTAAAGAAGTTGTGCCATTTTGAGTTCTGATCAGCAGTGGATCTAAGTTCCCATTACTCCATATCATTGTCAACAATTATTTTAATTATGTTGTTTTCTTTTTGGTGAGTTTTAAAATGTCTTTGTATATTTCATATATAAATCCTTTATCAGATATGTGTTTTGCAAATATCTCCTTTTAGTCTGTGGATTGTCTTTTTATTCCTTTAACAATTTATTTTATAAAACATAAGTTTTTAATTTTAACTAAAATCCAACACGTCTATTCTTTTTAATTGATTCTGCTATTCATGTTATATTTAAAAACTCATCACCAAATCCTAGGACAGACAGATTTTTCTATTATGTTTTTGTCTAGAAATGTCATAGTTTGTATTTTACATACATTTGTGATCCATTTTGATTTAATTTTGTGTAAGGTATAAGGTCTTTTTCTAAGTTTGTTTATTTATTTATTTTTGTATATGGATGGTCAATTAATCCAGAATCATTTGATGAAAAAAGTATTCTCTTTTTCTTTCAATCTTTTTGGCCCTTTCGTCAAAGATTAAATGAATGTATTTCTGTACAATAATAATATGATTTGTCTGTGTTCCCACCCAAATCTCATCTTGAATTGCAGTTCCCATGATTCCCACGTGTTGTGGGAGGGACCCGGGGAAGTAATTGAATCATGGGTGAGGTTTCCCCTATACTGTTCTTGTGGTAGTGAACAAGTCTCATGAGATCTGATGGTTTTATAAGAGTACACCTCTTTCGCTTGGTTCCCATTTTCTCTTTTGTCTGCCTCCATGTGGGATGTGCCTTTTGCCTTCCACCAGGATTGTGGGTCTCCCTAGCTATGTGGAACTGCGAGTCTATTGAACCTCTTTTTCTTTGTGGATTGCCCAGTCTTTGTCAGCAGCATGAAAATGAACTCATACCAATGATATCTGTCTTCTCTATTCTGTTCCATTGATCTAAGTGTTTATTGATTGGCTAATATCATGCTGTCTTGATTACTGTAGCTTTATAGTAAATCATGAATGCGAATAGGACACATCTTTTGACTTTCTACTTATTCTTCTTTACTACTGTATTTGCTTTTCCAGGTCTTGTGCCATTTGTATGAAATTTAGAATCAGTTTGTCTCCATCTACAAAATAGCTTCCCATGATTTTCTTTTTGAGGTTTCACTGAATCTATAGAGGAGGTTGAAAGAAATTGAGATCTCAACAATGTAATGTCTTCTAATGCATGAGCATGAAATACTGCCCATTTATTGAGGTCTTTGATTTTTATCAATGTTTTATAGTTTTCAACATACAAATCCTGTGCATATATTGTTAGATTTATGTTTAAGTATATCATTTATTGGATGTTATTGTAAATCATAAATTTTATTTAATTTTAATTATAAATCTTTGTCTGTCATGTATGGGAAAGCCATGGACTTTTTATATTGCCCTGGTATCCTGTAACCTTGCTATATTCACTTATTACTCCAGCTAAGCAGATCTCAGCTGCATCTGCTGGATGAGGTGGTGCTTTATCCTATAACTTCTTTTTTTTTTTTTTTTTTTTTTTTTAATCCTATAACATCTATTCTCTGATGCATCCAATAACATTCATTGGTTTTCACTTTGTCCTGTTTTTCCTCAGAAGAACAGGAATAATGAAGTCCAAGCTTTCACACATAGGAGATAAAACTGAAACTCCACACATTCTGATTTTTAAAAATTTTCTATTCTTTGGTTTTGCTATTCTTATGTGTTTTTTAAACGTTTATCTTTGAGGTTTGAATTGTTTATGTGATGTAGAATCATCCACAGATAAATACAATTAGCAAATGTAAACTATAATTCTTATAGTTTTAAAGGTACCTGTGTATGTACTCCAGAAAAAATAGACGTCAACAATTTAGAGGCTACTTTTTATTTAAATAATTTTACACCTGCTTCCTTTTTTTTTGTTTTGTTTTGTTTAATGAAACTCAGTTGCAGTTCTTTGAACACCAGGAAAAACTTCCTAGCAACCTCTGATGTATTCCTGCATCTAGAGTGGAAACACAGCACAGTAGAGAATTGAAAAATTTGAGAAAAAGAGTCAGTTGTTGGCCACATTGACTAAGATTCAGCATGCACATACACATACCAAAGTGATTAGCACCCTAGCTGAACTCAAATAAGGAGGAAAAAAAACAGCATTACAAGAATGCGACAGTGGCAGGTTACTGCTAGCCCTGCCTGTGGTATTTCCCTTCCATTTGACCAGAAATGTCAAATTCTGTTGAAAAGAATGGTTCATTTTCATGCGAAGCTTTAGGAAGCACATGATTTCCACATAGAATCTGGCCTTTGTCAGACATGGTATGGGACTGTAAAAATGACTTATTCCAAGATGAGAACACATGGGGTAGAGCTTTAAAACCTGCAAGCCATGCACTGTTCTCTTATTAAAGTTTCATTAAAGCTGTTCCAGACATTTGCTGGTTTTGCTTCCATTTTTGGACTTGAGAGAGAAGAGGCTTCAAGACATCTGCAGGGGGATATGAATGAGTGTGTGTGCATATGCGAACCTGTAAGACATCTGCAGGGGGCATATGAATGAGTGTGTGTGCATATACGCACCTGTAAGACATCTGCAGGGGGATATGAATGAGTGTGTGTGCATATGCGCACCTGTAAGACATCTGCAGGGGGATATGAATGAGTGTGTGTGCATATGCGCACCTGTAAGACATCTGCAGGGGATATGAATGAGTGTGTGTGCATATGCGCACCTGTAAGACATCTGCAGGGGGATATGAATGAGTGTGTGTGCATATGCGCACCTGTAAGACATCTGCAGGGGGGATATGAATGAGTGTGTGTGCATATGCGCACCTGTAAGACATCTGCAGGGGGGATATGAATGAGTGTGTGTGCATATGCGCACCTGTAAGACATCTGCAGGGGGATATGAATGAGTGTGCGTGCATATGCGCACCTGTACGACATCTGCAGGGGGGAAATGAATGAGTGTGTGTGCATATGCGCACCTATGTGATGTCAAAATAATAAAGTTTAATAATTGATTGCTACAATTATTAAATATAGCTATAATAACTGATAGCTATAATTATTAAACATAGCTATAATTGTTAAATATCAAATTATTTTATACATATAGAAAAAATCCTATACCCTTGATAATATTCATGTGTGCAAAATGTATTCTTCTGTCCTGATAGCTACTCTGTTCATAATCATCTTTTTTTGTACACACAAAGAAAACATATAGACAAACAGGGTTAATATAAAATTTAATAATTATGTAGCAATACAGTGGCTAACTATAGCTACTCTATTTAATTACCGATTCTAGCATGATCGAACTCTTTCAATTATAAATCCTAGGAGAGATAAAATCTTTTTACTTATATACTTTATAAATAAAGTATGCTCTAAGATATTTCCATGATTTTTTCCATGAATACTGCATGGATTTCATTGCATGTGAGAATATCTCTGCCTCTTCTTCCTATTAGCCATAAATGTTATGTCATTCTGGGGATGTGAGCCCTGAAGCAGTGGTAGGAAATATCTGTAAAATGGCAAATGCCTCCCATTACCAAGAGTGCTGATGACAAAGCTACCTTTACATGCGGATTATTGGTGTTTGCAGCAATATAATGAACTGTTTTATAGTTTTTCAAGAAGAAAGCATCTGTGGTATAGTAAAATTACTCTGAATCCTGGATCGAAGAATCTGGGTTCCAATCCAGCCTTTGTTACCAGTAGCTGGTAACAAAGTTACCAGTAGCTGGTAACAAAGTTACCAGTTAGTTAACTACCAGTTAGTTAACTACTGCTGTGTAACAAATTATCCCAAGACTTAGTGGCTTAAAACAGTATTTGTTATCTCTTACAGATTTGATGGGTCAAGCATTTGGGAATGGCTAAACTGGACGGTTTTGGCTTGGGGTCTTTCATGGGGTTACAGTGATGATGCCAGTCGGGGCAGCAGCCACCTGTGGGTATGACAGCGGCTGGAGCATCAGCATCTGTGGTACCTTACTATGTGGTATTGGCAGAAGATATCCATTCCTCACTGGCAGCTTGACTGGCCTCACTTTCTAGCAGCTGACTTTCCCCAGAATGGGATATACAGGAAAAGAGGGTGAGAAGGAGACCATAATGCCTTTTTCACCTAGTCTTAGAAGTCATAAGTCACCATTTATACACATTCAGTTCATTGGAAGTGAGTCACTAAGGGTGGTCACACTACAGAGCAAGAAAATTAGGCTCCCTTGTATGAAGTGAGGAATTATATATATTTTCATACCACCATAGTGACCATATGAGCTTGAGTAGTTAAATCTCGCTGAGCACCAGTCTTTTCCACAAATGAAAATCACAATATCTACCTCAAAGAATTATTGGGACTGTTCAGTAAGACGATGCATCTGACATATTTTGTAAAATTTAAGCTGCTGCGTCAATATAAAGTTGATCGAATGTAATGTCAGTGATGTTTTGTCATGGACGTCACCAATGCATGTTGAGGAAATCTTGTTTAGTGACTTCCAAGGTAGGCAGACACTGGTACTGTGCACCCTCCTCTCAAAAAAGAAGCATACAAATCTTTGACTGTTAAAGTACACAGCACTCAAAGATTTTGTTGTAACCATTGAGAATAATAATTTGCTAACGAGTCAGGTGCCAGTGGCTCACGCCTGTAATCCTAATCCCAGCAGTTTGGGAGGCTGAGGCTGGTGGATCACCTGAGGTCAGGAGTTCAAGACCAACCTGGCCAACATGGTGAAACCCCATCTCTATGAAAAATACAAAAATTAGCCAAGCATGGTGGTGCGTGCCTGTAATCCCAGCAACTCAGGAGGCTGAGACAGGAAAATTGCTTGAAACCTAGGAGGCAGAGATTGCAGTGAGCCAAGATTGCGCCACTACACTCCAGTCTGGGTGACAGAGCAAGACTCCATCTCATAAATAATAATAGCAATTTGGTAATGAAAAAATGTTAATTTCCAAAGAATTATAGAGTTTAAATATCAGAATTATTTATCTTATTATTTTTGGTGGATTCACCAAATATACAGACTTTGTTTTTCATGTTTTTGTTTGTTTGTTTTCCCATATCACAAGAGGCTGGAGACTGGCAGGCAGACAGCAAGAGATTCTGCAGCAGGGCAGTTCTGTGAGCCATGGTGCTCAGGCCCCTCTGTTTCCGGGTAATCACCCTGGTCCTTGGTACCTTCCGCCTGCTCCCCTTGCAGCACTGATCCTTCATTCCAGGCAGACGGAATAAGATCAAAGCACAAAAAAAGTTTGCTGAATATGCCCTGTTTTACTTTAATTTCTTATTTTCAAATAAATTGAGACTTTTGGAAAAGCTGTAAAGATAGTAGAGAGTTCTTATATATCTTTCATCCAGATTCACTTAAGGATAACGTCTTTTATAATTGTGGTATATTTATTTATATCAGAAAACTAACATTCACTATAAACCAATTGGTATTAGTTACACTATAATTATTATCAACTAATAGTATCATTATTTACTTATCCATAATACGATGATGGTAATAACAAAATATAGTGTATAATATTAAATACTGCAACATAAGATATTAATGATAGTACTACTGCTAGTTTTAGTTAATAATGTTAACTAATTTACAGACCTTATTACAATGTTCTCAGTTTTACCACTAATGTCTTCCTTCTGGCTCCATGATTCACAGTGCATTTATGTGTCATGTCACCAGTGTTGTCTATAATCCGTGCCAGTCCTTCACTCTTCTCTTGTCTTTTGGGAACTTGAAACTCTTGGAAACACTTGGCCTGTTATTATGTAGAATACCCCTCAGTTTGGGTGTTTTCACATGGCTAAATTGAGGTTACTCAATTTTTCAAAACTGCTGCAGATGTGACGATACTGTGCTCTTCCCATTACATGATATCATACGATACATGAGATGTAAACACGGATTATTGTTTTCTTTCTTTTTTTTTTTCGATGGAGTCTCACTCTGTCCCCAGTCCGCAGTGCAACGGCATGATCTTGGCTCACTGTAACCTCTGTCTCCCGGGTTCAAGAGATTCTCCTGCCTCAGCCTCCCCAGTAGGTGGGGTTACAAGCATGTGCCACCACCCCCAGCTAATTTTTGCATTTTTAGTAGAGACAAGATTTCACCATGTTGGCCAGGATGGTCTGGATCTC
Organism: Rhinopithecus roxellana; assembly: GCF_007565055.1. Lineage (NCBI taxonomy): Eukaryota > Metazoa > Chordata > Mammalia > Primates > Cercopithecidae > Rhinopithecus > Rhinopithecus roxellana. The sequence goes on from NC_044566.1 coordinate 7,326,424, forward strand.
TCAACCTCGTGATCCACCCGCCTTGGCCTCCCAAAGTGCTGGGATTACAGGCATGAGCCACCGCGCCCAGCAGATCATTTTTGTTTGTTTGTTTGTTTGCTTTTGTTTGTTTTGTTTTGCTTTTTATGTTGTCTGTCAGGTGTCTTTACTTTTAAGTGATTTTTTAAAAAAAATTTATAACTTGTAAGTATCTTCTGGGAAGATATCTTTAGGCTATGGAAATATTGTTTTTCATCATACAGTTGCCCAGTAATTTTAGCACCAATAATGGCTTTTTGCCTACAGTAACTACTTAGGTAGTGTTTAATTTGATGACTTCTGTAGGGATATATAAATGAGCCAATAAGAAACCACAGGCATCACATTTCTAGCTTAATTCTGAAAGGTAAACGTCTTATAGGCAAATTTTTAAAAGTTAAGGCAATTTGGTTTCATCAGGAGAACCAAAGAAAAAATGAGTAGGTTGAAATTCTGGTCATAATGATAGTATTCTTGATCTTCTTTTTTTTTTTTTTTTTTTTTTTTTTTTGCAACGGAGTCTCGCTCTGTCGCTCAGGCTGGAGTGCAGTGGCCAGATCTCAGCAAGCTCTGCCTCCCAGGTTTACGCCATTCTCCTGCCTCAGCCTTCCGAGTAGCTGGGACTACAGGCGCCCGCCACCTCGCCTGGCTAGTTTTTTGTATTTTTCAGTAGAGACGGGGTTTCACTGTGTTAGCCAGGATGGTTTCGATGTTCTGACCTCGTGATCCACCCGTCTCGGCCTCCCAAAGTGCTGGGATTACAGGCTTGAGCCACCGCACCCGGCCTTGATCTTCTAAATATGGAAGCAACTAATTAAATATATTTACAACAGGAAGAACTAGATATACTTGCAAAATTCAAAGAGGAAACCAAAGCAATACAGCCAAGTTCTATTTGCAGGTCCATTAGATATTCCAAAGAAACGGCAGAATTGTGATAGGTAGGTACTTTTAAAACTGGAAAGAGCTGGGAAATGTACAAGTGGATGTTAATCATGGCATAGACATCAATACATGATCAATCAAGTTTTATTTCTTGTTTTCATGAGACGAAAAATTCTTCTTTATTTATTCAAAATCACCATCACATTTTTTTTGTAGTAAGACTACTAGGGTTTCTGTTACTTATTGGAAGATAAAGTTAAGGAGAGAAAAGGGGTGTATAAAGTAAAAATACATGGCAGCTGTCCAACAAAGTCAATAATCCACTTCAGGGACCCCAAAATAGATTTTCTGGAGTGTCTGTCTATGCACAAGTTAGTCAGCATTTGAGAGAAATGACTAAGCAGCAACAACAAAGAGTGTCTAAACAAACCAATCTGGATGTCAAAAGGTTATGTGTCGCAGAGGCCTGCTGGTGTTAATTCTACATGGATTAACACCACAGCCATTTCCTAAAATAGAAAAACTTGAAACAAGTGTGTGAGCTCAGAGGCCTTTTTTTGTATGAGGTCTAGATTAGACATTTATTTTTTTCTTTGAACTGGTGAAGTTCTCTCTACTCCGTGCGACTGGTGAGGTTTCATGAATAGCCTGTGAATCAGTCACAGGACCCAGTTCTGCCCTTAGATCTCAAGGAGAGAGGAGGCTATGCTGGATCCCATACTGTAGAGGGTCCCCACTCTGACCCTCTTGTGAACAATGCACCCCTCGGCATGGGGCAAGAAGTCCAAGAACACCATAAGCCAAGGGAACGTGCACACCATTAGCCTGTGTCTCCTTCTGCACAATGCTCTCAGGGGCTCTTCCCTGCAGAATGTGGAGCTCATTTGCAAGAGCAGATCTCTTGCTTGGATTCATGTTCCTGTGGTCACATCACACTATCCCCATTAGGGGACCTCTCTCCAGCAAGGGGATGAGGATGTTGTTTGATCATGGGGCTAATGTACATGACCACTGGGACTCCAAGGTGTGGCAGGGCCAGGACAGGAATAGCAGAGAATTCACTACAGGAGTATGTGTGTGTGTGTGTGTGTGTGTGTGTGTGTGTGTGTGTGTGTGTGTGTGTGTAGGTAAGGAGTATAGAGCAGGAGGCTTTTACAATATTCCAGATGGAACACAGTGAAATCCGCCAAGCCTAAATTCAAATTATACCGAAAGGTATCAGTGTCAAGAGAAGAGAATAGGATATACCTCACTTGTTTAACAGATTGTTTCCTTCTTTATATAAAGTAATTTTAGGTGGTAAAATATACAGAAAATATAAATATACATAAAACCTACATAAAATTTAACATTTTCATCGTTTTAAGTGTGTGAAATTTCGTGACTTTAAGTTCATTCATGATGTTGTACAACCATCAGTACTACATTCAGAATGTTTTCATAATTGTAAACAAAACCTTTGTTCCTATTAAACACTAACTTCCCACTCCCCTGTACCCTCAGGCCTCGGTAACCATTCTTCTTCTTTCTGCTTTCCTGCATTTGCCTATTTTAGATCCTGAATATAGTGGACACATACATTGTTTTCTCTTTGTGTCTAGCATCTTTCCTGTAGCACACTGTTTTCAAGTTTCATCCATGTTGTTGCGTGTATCTGTACTTCATTCACTTTTATAGATAAATAATATTTCATTGCATGTGTGTACCACATATTGCCTATCCATTCATTAGTTGCTGGGCACTTGGCTTGCTTCCATGTTTTAATGATGGTGAATATGCTGCTATGAACATTGTTGTACAAGTGTCCTCTAGAATCCCTGTTTTCAATTTTTTTTGGGTATATAATTAAGAGTGGAATTGCTGGATCAGACGGAAGCTGTATGTTCAACATCTTGAAGAAATGCCAAGCTGTCAGTTGCCTTGCTTTTCCCTTATACTATTTGCACATGTAGTATGTAGATCTCCACTGTAGCCCTGGGTCCTGCAAACATTATTAGGGGCAGGGCCTGACAGCAACCTTACGGATCTGTCCATGTAGAAAGTGAATCCGTCCTTGTAAATGTTGGTCTTTCACTTTTTTTCTCCTTTGCTTTCCATATTATATAATTGAGAAATCTGGGTTTCCATCAGTGTTCAAACTTGGAAAGTTTTGTGTCATATTAAAAAAAAAAAAAATCCAAATCAAGCTGTTTTGTGGTATTTCAGATCTGACTGAAACCAGGAAGTAATAGAAAAATAAAAAGAAAATGCCATCCTCTGAGGTTTTCTGTACCAAAGTAACTTGGATAAAAATTAAACCTTTAAAATTTTTGCGGTTCATATATCAATGCCACTAATTTCTAAAAAATATTGTATGACTAGCTTCTTTGGGAAAGTAAAAAAAAAAAAAAAAAAAAAAAAAAAAAAAAAAACTAGTTCTCCTACAAGACTTTATAGAAATTCTTTGTCTTAAATAATATAGCTTAAAAAATGAGCCTTTTAAAACTGTGAAGGATATCAGAAAGAAACAGGAAGAAAGAAGAAAAGCAGAAATTAAAAGATCGAACAAGAGCTATGTTAGCAGTGAGACCCAATTTAAAGAGTTTGGGTCCAGCCAGAGCCTTTCAAATCTTTTGAAGCTTATACAGTATTCTGATCGCTAACAACCCATATTCTTGAAAAATTAACCAGAAAACTAGCATGAGCTAAATGTCTTCATGTTTGAATTAGAGAACAGGGAAAGGTCTTGCTGCCTTCAGGGAAAGCTTTTAATCAGAATATCTCTTCAGCCTGGCTTTTGACCTTTCCTAACATTCAATTGTTTTTTCACACTGGTCTTGAAAGAGCCTGTGGCTCTAAGAAAAGAAGGATGGATATCCTCCCCTTGCTTAGCATGGTTTATGGCAAGATTTTGCCCTTGTACAAGCACCTAAGTGTGCTGGTGACACTCAGAGAGGGATGATCATTCAAAAGTAGTCTCTGCTTTTGTTAAACTTTTATTTCAAAACAATCACTGTTATGAAAAATTCTAACTTGCAATTCACAGGTCGTTTATTTGAAAGTATATTTTCTGATTAAAAACACGTATTTCTCCAACTAGTATCCACCCTTATTTCTAGAAGTATCACCATGCATTTTGCACCCCCAAAATAACCTTCTTGCCCAGTAAAAGATGTTTTGTAAGTATTCATATGTACCCACAGTCCATAATTAAAACATCCCACTTCTCTTTGTTAAAAATTTCTTATGTTTACAGTTTTCAAAGAGCTTTGCATTCACTAAGTAGTCAGAAACTTTTGAGACAGCTTTGCAGAACAAGACACAAAAACTACATGCTAAGTAACTTGCTCATGGTCACATGACAATTATGGAAGATGCTTGGTTATAGGACTGGGTGCTAACGTATTTTTCCTAAGAAAAATAAACCTTCATTGCATCTAGTCCACACCAGGATGGTGTTTTGGGCATGTTTTTCCAAGCATCTGGTAGGGACAGAACAGGTCTAAGGGACTTCTGAAAGGTGTAAATTCAGTAAGCTTTCCCACTGAAATTTTTATAAAGAAATTTAGAAGGCCGGGCGCTGTGGCTCACACCTGTAATCTCAGCACTTTGGGAGGCCGAGGCGGGCGGATCACAAGGTGAGGAGATCGAGACCACGGTGAAACCCCGTCTCTACTAAAAATACAAAAAATTAGCCGGATGCAGTGGCGGCGCCTGTGGTCCCAGCTACTCGGGAGGCTGAGGCAGGAGAATGGCGTGAACCCGGGAGGCGGAGCTTGCAGTGAGCTGAGATCGCGCCACTGCACTCCAGCCTGGGCGACAGAGCGAGACTCCGTCTCAAAAAAAAAAAAAAAAAAAAAAAAAAAGAAAGAAAGAAATTTAGAAAAAAAGAATCAAATGCGAGTTCAGAAGGTCTTGAGAATAGGAAAAATATTAGCTTATTAGGGAACTTGTTAAGGTTGTCAGAGTTTTACTATCACATTCCAGCTTCTTCAGTGCCTCCTCGTTTTGGAAAGTGTTCAGAACTTTTAGGCGCAGTTCTGGACACCTCGCATGTCTGGGCATACCCAGTGGTATTTCTTAAAGATTATAAGGACTCAGCAGCAAATCAGGCTGTTTTTCACATAGTCGGAGATGGCTGAGGCTTAAGAATGCTGCATAGCATCCTCAGGTGATTATTAGTACTCAGAAGGCTTCCCCACATCTCTTGCACCTGTGATCCTCATGGTACTCTTTTCCAAATGTGGAACAGCCATGATAATATGTGTGTGATTAATAAATTATTACTAAAGGATTAGTAATCTTTAACATCTGAGATTCTCACTGGTTATTAAGGATCTTAAAAATAGGACAATAATCAATTTAAACCTTTAAGCTGTTTTGTTTCTGATAATATTCCACATCCTAGCATTCAGTGTATTTTTATTGGTGACTCCATATGACAAAGTGAAAAGGAGGAGGGTTTTGGAGAAAGAGATACAGAAATTCACATTTTAGCTACCCGATAACTGTAAAAACAAGGGCAGTTCTGTATTGGGCTTGCATTTTTCTTTTCAGTGAATCTATTTAATTGAAATGGAAATAAAACACATATCAATAATTGCACCAAGATACTGAAGGTAGTTTTTATTGAAAATGTGATCACTAAGGAATTGACAGAATTGAGAAATGAGAAAATTTCAAAGATACACATGCTTGAAAGCAGAAATCATATCTTATACGTCAGACATGAAAATAAAATCAGCCACTTGAAATACGGGACTAATACATCTTGAATCTCTGCAACTGTAGAGAATAGTTATTGTTTGCTAGTCTAGCACACATTTTAGTCAACTTTTCTGTTCTTAATGTTAAACTTTATATTTCTTATACATCTTTTTAATGTTAATTATTTTAATATGCATGCTTATATTTACCACTTACATGGGAAGAAATAGAATTCTGAAGTCTGGGAAGGTTAGTAATCATTTACATTTCTGACACAAAACTGAAGGCATGGTTGAGAATTAGAATAATTAAAATAGCACTGGAGGACAAACTGAAAACTGTGACTCCATTCTGATAGAAGGAGTCATTGTCCTTGAACAATTTGCAAATATGTTCCCTTCTTTTCCCATAATAGGCTCCCATGTTTTATGCAACTCATCCGTTATGAATTGCAGCCCTGTTTCTTACAGAGAAGTGAGTTTACAAAAGACATACATTTCACATAATGTTCACCTTTGTCACCTCAGTGACACCCTGCTCCCTTCTCTTACCTTCCCCGACACCACACAGTTCACCATCAGCTTTTCCTCCTTCTCAACACTCTCTAACTTCTAACCTGCCACTGAAGCTCAGGTTATGCTTAGTATCTGCATGAAACTTCCTTTCACTTGGCAAGTTTTAAAAGTCAACTTTCTTTTGTCTTACACTTTATTGTCTTCAGTCTTTTATTTCTACTACATTTTAATAAAAGTATTCAGTATTCCATTTCTATTAATCTTTTATTAAAGTTTATTAGAAATAGAATGCTGAATAGAAAATAGGAAGTTTAGCTGTATTTAATGTTGTGATTATTCATTATACTGATATTTTTCTTGTATAGTTTTTGAACTGATTTATGGGTAGTTAGCTCCAAACTAAAGGAATACCACGATATTTTCAACACTATTATCAGCACTATGCCAGGTATAAAGTTTGATCCATGAGCAGAGTGCAATTTCAAGGTCATGAATTTTCACAAACTTGAATGTTACTATTGTGTTTATGCTTAATAGATGGTTTCTTTGGCACCTTTCTCAAACACACACAGACACACACACATCTATACATGGTAACATAGACTAAAGCAAATAGAGAAGTTCAGGTATTGCAAAGACTGAATCACAAGAATATGTTATGGATCTCATTTGTTAATCAATGAATGGTTAATAAGATTAAGAAGACACATCACGAGGTCACAGTCCATTCAGCTGAATGATGTTGTTATGGCCAGAGGCTCATGAGAGGAAAAGGTATGGCTAAGAACAGAAGATCCGTTAGGCTCCAAGCCTGTTTAATTATTGAAGCCACTGAGACAAGTTAGATGTGGAGTGTGAGGTGCCGTGTATAGTCTTCAACTGATTTTCCTTGGAGAGGTGGACCTGACTTAAGAGTGCTGGAAATCAGGTGGATTGGCTGTGACTAGCTTTTGACCAAAATGGAGTTTTCCATGAAAATGCAAACCAATCTTTAAAATTTGAATTACATAAAGCAAAAAATTCTTATATAAGTGCTTATAATTTTACCACTCTACCACTGTGGGATGCATGCCACGAGATTTTGTGAGTAGTTCTAAAAAGTATGTCTTCTTGGACAATATCCAAAATAGACCACATGCACACTGAATCAAGCCTTACACAATAGCTTTTCTATATATATATCTATATCTACATCTATATTTATATCTGTATCTAGCTAAAAGAAAAGCTCCACATACTGATAGAATTATATAAAAGCAAATACTAACGTTTGGGAATTTTGATTATAGTACAATGAATTGAAAAGAAAACAAAAATAATTTTTAAGGTATTAAGCAAGCATAGAGAGACATTTTAATACTCACAAGGATTTCTGGGAATACAATAAATTATTTTTTGTCAGGGACCATATATTTAGGTACAGATCATTAACAATGCTTTCTTTAATGTTTATTTGGTGAATTATACATGTTAACTTTAAGGGCAATTAAAATCCATAATTATAATATGAGAAACTTTTGCTCCACTTAATTTTTTTTTTATTTTAAATGTGGCTAGCATTGAATCATTGACTATAACCATGTAATTTTAATGCTCAGGAAACATCTGTTAGAAAAACTTTCCCTATAGAAGACATTTATCAATGTCCTGCCTTATCTCTGGTTATCTTTGGTTTATTACATTTTATGATAACCATAAAACTGAAACCATCCTCATTTACATTTTTCCTCTTCTAAATTTGGGGAAATTATATTTTTAAATGTTTATCATTATCTCATTATATAATCTACAGAAATAATAAACAGCAGCATGCCTGATTCTAAAATGAGACTTTGGAATTTCTACAATAAATAGAATATAACGAACTCTGCTTCTTTGGGTATAGCAGGTCAAATGTGGATTAATGAGCAGATAGCTTTAACATGTTTATCATGTTATAATCTGATCATTATCTTTACTAATCAAGACACACTAACTTAACTGAAGTATCAAGTGATCTCAAAACCTCAGTAGTGTCTGATAAAGGTTACTGTCTCACCTGTGCCACGTGGTCATTGCCATTTGACTGCTGCTTCACCTATATCACCTTCACTCCAGGACTCAGCCTGACTGAATATCTTTTTACATGATTGCTGATAATGAAGGATAGAAGGAACATGGTGAACACTATGCAGTCTCAGAAGATGTACTTGGAAGAGACATGTTACTTCTGCTGTCATTTCCTTGGCCAGAGCAAGTGAAATGCTGAACCTGATCAGTGGCTTGTTGTTTGAACAGTAACACAACCTACTGTTATACATAGAATGATATTGGAGCCATATATTTCAATTAGCCATTATGAATGTCTCTTGTAGTTTTCTTTACACATTTTCTCAAAACCTAGAGTAAAATTTAAAAAAGGAAAGCCAGATAAATTCTCTCATGTCCAAATTCAGTGTACCTAAATTCCACTTACTTTAATCAGAGTGGCTGAGATTTTAACGGACAAGTCATTTTCGTCTCTTCTTTTGTTATCAGTGTTTATATTGATTATTTGAAAGAAAAAAGAGCCTCCTCAACCTCCCAAAATACACACACACACACGTACACATACACATCAGCAACATTAGAGAGGTTGACCTAAAAGTGTTTTAAAAACTATGACACAGTTAAAAGAAACTATGGCTTCAAAGTTTTCCCAAGCAAGTTATACGTCAGAATGTGAGTAGGAGAAAACTGTTGAACTGCCACGATTCTGCTGGTGGTTACATTGTCACTTCCAATCATGTTCTGACCATAGTGTCATCAGAGCAATTAGTTCATCCCAAGCTTGTTTTGTAGTGCCACTCCATAGGGAAATAGTAAATCTGTCCTACTGACTGCAGTTCTCTAAAGTGTCCTTAAAGTTCAGTTATTTCAAACTTAGTGGAAGAAATATGTTGTTGGTAGTGGTCGTCTGTGCTAGTACTCTTTAATCATTATCTGCCAGGAAACACTTTTATTTACCAGTGTATGAGAGTTTAGGTAAGAATTATTCTACTACTGAAAGCTCAAGACATATTTGTGCTGTAGTTATAAATATAGATTTTTTAAAAATTCTTACTTTTCAGGTACTTTTCTCTTTAGCTGTTTTATTTTAGTGTATCTATTTTTTTATTTTTATTTTTTATGGAATTGTAAGGCACATTTAGTGGTTCTAGTTTACAACCATAACATCATTTCCAGAGTCATCAATTCCTTTGTCAGGACATGACAGTATATTTTTCCATTGTTTAGACTTCCTAAAATGCCTGATAACCAAAACACAAAGAGTTATCATTATACAGTTATGTATGATACAGCTTCCTCTATGTAATGTGTCGCATAAAGTATTTTATTTCCAGCCAAAGATCACTATTTTTTAGAGAAACTAAGGAACAAGAAATAAGGATGCACTGACACAAATAGACAGTAGCGAATTCAGAATGCATAGAAGAGTGTGCAAAGAAAAGCAAATGCATCCATGCCCAATTACCTAATTTGTAATTGCAGCTATTCATTGCACTTGATTCTTTCCTTCAACTCCTTCCTTTCCTTCCCTCCTCGGAGCTCCTCCTTCCCAGCATTTGTATGGCAGCTTCGTAATAAACCCAGAATACTTAGCAATTTCTTCTCCGATTTGCTCTAGCTTCAAAGGACTATGGTCATGATTACATGCAGTAATGATACATTCAATTTGAAACTACAATCTGTGTAACTTTGTATTTCTCTTTGAAGGTTTAGTTATGATTGTGTCAACCACAAGAAGAAGAATAATTCCTGTGCTCAGAGACAGGTCAAAGACAAATAATGTGTGTGTGTGTTTGTGTGTGTGTGTGTGTGTGTGTGTGAGAGAGAGAGAGAGAGAGAGAGAGACAGAGACAGAGAGAGAGAGATTGAAAAACATTTAAAAAAAGCAAATTTTAAGAACTGAGCCCCAATTCCTTTTTTTTTTTCTTTTTTTTGTGGCACATAACATTTACTATCTTAACCATTTTTAAATGAACAGTTTAGTGATATTAAATACACATATTTCATTGTGTAGACATCACCATCCTCCATCTTCAGGGCTCTTTCCACCTTTCAAAACTGAAATTCTATCCATTAAACAATTCCTCATTCCCCGCCCTGCCCCTAGCTCAGCTGCTGGCAAAGAGTTCTACTTTCTGTCTATATGATTTTGATCACTGTAAGTACCTCATATAAGTATAATCATACAGAATTTACCTTTTTGTGATGGGCTTATTTCACTTAGCATCCTAAAGGTTCATCCATGTCATAGTCTATGTTAGACTTGGCTTCCTTTTTAAGGCTGAATGATATTCCATCGTATATATCAATCACATTATATATGTTGTATTCTAAGCATTTTATATTTTTAGGCCTTACATTTGGGTCTTTGATTCATATTCAGTTAATTTTTATATGGAGGTTCATATAAGGTTCAACTTTATTCCTTTGCATGTGGAGATTCAGTTTTCTCAGCATCCGTTGTTAAAAATACTGTCTTTTTCCCATTAACTGATCTTGCCACCCTTGTCAAAAATAATTTCACTATGTAAGTATTTTATTCTATTGGTCAATATGTTTGTTTTATGCCAGCTGATACAATCATATATAACCATTCACTTATTAGTTCTGAATTCATTTATTAGTTTAATAATGGGATTTTTTGGTGGAATCATAAGAGTTGTCTGCATATATGATTATACCAGCTATGAACAGAGGTAAGTTTACTTCTTCCTTTATTCCAATATATGTTCTTTCTTTTCCTTGCCTAATTGCTCTGGCTAGGATTTCCAACACTATGTCAAATAGTAGTGAGGAAAGCGGACACCCTTGCCTTGTTCTTGATCTTACAGGAAAAACTTAAAAAAAAAAAATTAGGATGAGGTAGTTTCCTTCTATCCTAGTTTACTGAGTATTTTTTTTAATTATGAAAGGCTATTGAATTTTGTCAAGTGCTTTTACTGCATCAATAAAAGATGATTACATACCTTTTTTCTTCATTAATGTGGTATATTCCATTGGTAATGTGGTGTATCCCATTGTTTAATTTTTGTATGCTGAACCATCTTTGTATTCCAGGCATAAATCCTACTTTGATTTTTGTATGTTGAACCATCTTTGTATTCCGGATATAAATCCTACTTAGAAATGGTGCATAATTCCTTTAACATGTTGCTAAATTCAGTTTGCTAGTACATTTTTGAAGATTGTTCCCATTACTGTTCATATGGAATATTGATCTTTAGTTTTCTATTTTTTGTGATGTCTTTAACTTTAGTGTCAAGGTAATTCTGGCCTCATAGAATGTGTTAGGAAGTGTTCCCTCTTCTTTGATATTTTGGAAATTGTTGAAAATTGGGGTTAGTCCTTCTTTAAATGTTTGGTAGAATTCAGCAAATACTCCATCAGGCCAAGGCCTTTGTTTGTCAGGATATTTTTGATTAGTAATCTGTCTACTGACACTTCAAATGTCTATTCCTATTTTCTATTTGTTTGCGGTTTAGATTTAGTAGGCTTTGTGTTTCTAGAAATTTATCCACTTCACCCAGGTTATTCAATTTGTTGGCATGTCATTACTTTCATAATACTCTCTGTTGGTCTTTGTATTTATGTAGAGTTGGAAGTAATGTTCCTACTTTCCTTTTTTTTTTTTTTTTTTTTTATTTTGGTAGCTTGAGTCTTCCTTCTCTCTTCTTTCTTTCTAGCTAAAGGTTTTCTAAATTTGTTACTATTTTGAAGAACCAACTTTTGGTTTCATTTGTTTTTGCTATTATTTTACATTCTCTATTTTATCTCTGCTGTAATGCTTGTTATTTCATTTGTTTGTTAGTTTTGGGTTCAGTATATTCTTATTTTTTTAGTTCCTTAAGTTGTAAAGTTAGGTTGATGATTTTCTTATTTTTCATAATGTATGCATCTAAATTTTCTAACAGTGCTTTCATTATGTCCCATATGTTTTGACATACTGTTTGCTCATTTTCATTTATCTCCAAATATTTTCTAATTTCTCATGTAATTTATTCTTTGGTCCATTGGTAAGAATATGTTGTTTAATTTCCACAAATTTGTAAATGCTCTCATTTTTCTTCTGTTACTGATTTCTTACTTTATCCCATTTTGATCAGGAAAATGTTTTGTATAATATCTTTTACTGTAAGTTTTTTGAGACTTAATTTGTGACCTAATACATGTTCTATCCAGGAAAATGTTCCATGTGTACTCGAAAATAATGTGTATGCACATTATAGTCACTGGGTATCATATACTATAGTCACTGGGTAGAGTGTTCCGTACGTGTCCATTAGACCTAGTTGGGTGTATTGTGCCATTCAAATTCTCTGTTTCCTTACTTATATTCTGTATCATTGTTCTATTCATTATTGAGAATGGGGTATGATAACTGCAACAATTATTATAGAACTGTATATTTCTCTTTTCAATTCTGTCACTTTTTGCTTCATAAATTTTTATGGTCTGTTATTAAATGCATAAATATTTATAATTTTAATATCTTCTTGCTACATTAAACCTTTTGACAATATATAATGTCCTTCTTGTATGTTTTAAAATCTACTTTGTCTGATATTAGTATAGCCACTCTTGGTCTTCTTTGCTTACTATTTGGACGAAATACATTTTTTCATCCTTTAACTTTCAGTGTATCTGTGTCTTTGGATCTAAAGTGAGTCTATTGTAGACTGGGCATTCATCATTTTTTAAAATCCATTTTACTAACCTCTGTGTTCTGATTGGAGAGCTTAATCCATTTACAGTTAAAGTCATTGCTGATAAGCAAGCAATTTTGCTATTTGTTTTTTATATGCCTAATAGCTTTCTCATACCTCATTTTCTACATTTCTGTCTTTTGTGTTTAGCTCATCTAATTGATTTTTCAGTTAAATATAATGTTTTTTTTGCTATTTTGTTTCTTCTATATTCTTTCTTGTTACCATGGTGATTATATTCAACATGCTGAAGTTATAACATTCTAATTTGAATTTGTGCCAACTTAATTTTAATAATACACTGAAATATGTTTAACAGCTTTGTCCCCACGTCTTTCAGTTTTTCATGCTATAAAATTTTATCTTATACATTTCATGTTCAAAAACATAAACTAATACTTTTTTATGCATTCATCTCTCAAATTATGTAGAAAACAAAATGTGGAATTACAAACCAAAATTACAATACCAGCTTTTAGCATAATAGTGTTAGCGTTTTAGTGTCTTAAATGATGTAGACAACAAAGTGAAGTTATACAGCATGTTACAATAATACTAGCTTTTAAAATTACCTGTTGTTTAATTGAGATTTAATTTTGTATGGCTTTTAGTTATTTTCTAGGGTCCTTTTATTTCATCCCAAATAACTCCCCTGAGTGTTTCTTGTAGGGAAGGTCTAGAGGTAATAAACTCCCCCAGCTTCTGATTACCTGGAATGCCTTAATTTCTTCCTCATTTTGGGTAACAGTTTTGCTGAATCTAGTATTGTTGGTTGACAGTATTTTACACTTCGTATTTTGTATGCCTTATGATTTTCACTTGAAAACTGAGAATAGAATCTAGTAATATGTTAACTCTGATAACCAGATTCTCCTTCTTTCTGAGAATTTGCTGTTTTGCTCTTGATTTTTTTTTTGCTGTTGTTGTAGCTGTCTCTGTGCCAAGTATTAGCATGAGGTGTAAACTTATTCTCTCCTCAGATTTTTTTCTGAGCTTGTATCTTCCCACTGTGTCTACATGGTGACTTCCTAATTTCACACATACATGCAGTTGCTTGTGAATGTCTTTATCTTCAATGTCAGGCGCCCAAAAGAGTAAAAAGAGAAAAAGAAAGGGAGAAAAAACGAGGCACCACCCTCTTTACACACCCTGGGAACCACCTCAGCCAGGGGAGAGGGACTGACAATAAATGAGGAGGTGCAATAACAATAGCCACTGCTTCTTTGTCTGCACCTCTGGGATCAGAAGCACTGATCAGTGATCAGAGCATGGATCTCTGTTATCTGGGGGGCAGGGTTGTTTGTTGCCCACCCTAGTTTCTACAAACTGTGTGGTAGCTGCTCCAGGAACAAGTGGACCGCTGCCTACCACAGAGATGAGAGGTGGGGAATGAATAGGTGCTATTGTGTTAACAGCTAAAATTGACCACAATTAACCACAATTGACAGTCTAAGCCAAATCCTGGGAGTTGCAAGTACAAGTCTTTCCCCGGAATTTAATTTAATTTCAATAGATTCCAGAATTCCAAAATAGTTACATCAGACAGATTCTGGCAGGGCAATTTTTTTTTTCTATGTAGGGATACATATTTCTAGTGCTACCTACTCTATCATCTTTCTAGAATACTCTCCTCTCCAATTTTTATATCATCATTTCTGGGGTTGTAGGCCAATAATCTATATTTTACCAGTTTCTCTAGGTGACTCTTTGTCTACTGTAAGTTTTCAAGCCAGAGTTAGCCTCTCTATCCTCAGTATAAGACAAAAGCACCATGAAAACACCTGGCTCTAAGTGTGCTTGCCGTTTAATTTATGTTCCAAACCAGAAAAAAATTGAGAGTAAAAGAAGGTGCTATTAATAATTCATCTGTAATAACATATATGAACTAGGACTATCTGAAATAGTTTTTTGAGAGACATTTAGAAAAAATTATGCTTTGGAAATGTTCTTAGGGGGTGCCATTAATTTGATTTTGTCCAATTTTTGCAACAAAATTTTGATTTTTATAGTGAGGTGACATTCATAAATCAGAGTATTCATATCCAAAAATCCAGAAGCATTTTTTCCTAAGGATGTCATGTAGATCATATAAAAATAACTATAGAAATATTGAATCCATAATATGTCAAATGAGTTGCAGCCATTTTAATATTTTGTTCATTTTTATATATTCTATCTATATAATAGATAGCAGTTTTCTGATAGTAACTTCCAATTCCTCTCTCAAAATGGACTGGACAAATTTCTTAGCCAGAAAAGACTGTTCTTATACCATTCAAATTTTATCAGTCCTTTTCTCTGGGTCCCCTGTTGTTCTTATTCCATAGCATCTTCCATGGGATTGATCTCTTCCTTGTGTTACCGTTAATATTATTATTTTCAGAAGTCTTGGTTTTTCCATTGGCAAATGTTCAAATAAAACTTTATAACCAAATCTTTATAATGCTGTTGCCAACTTTGTTTCTTTAAATAGTGCTCTTGCTATAGGGCAATTGTGCAGTGGGATGGGTATATGAATCTGTGTGAAAAATGATATTTTAAATGCTTTATGGGGAAGAGTAACCAATCTGGATTGAATTGAATGCTAAATTGGCTTTCCATTTGGAAAAAATTTAGATGTTATAGTAGTTCTTATATAAGAACATGAAACATCTCACCCTAAATGAAGTACCTCGGGGATGTTGTGATAGCTATAATTGTTTGTGATGGAAATATTCACTCTTAGAAGACTTGGGTATTGATAAGAACTTGGAAAAGGAACAAGCAGCAACACATATCCAACTGTGCTTCAGCAGGGGAAATACAGCTATGTTTCTGGGTCACTGGACTCTTGTTATGGATTGAACAATCCAAGCTATATAAAGAGACATAATAACTATGACCAGAACTTGGTGAAATATGACTATTCCATTTGAATTCAGCTTCTAAGCAATATTCCCCAAGGAGATCTGATTTCGAGTCAATGTTGTAGCTACCAGCCTTGAAGTTACCTCAACTTTGGTGTTCTATTATTCCCTTAGCTAGTAGAAACTGACTATGGTAAATTCTTACCCCAAATGTATTTTTCTGCACTAGATGAACTATAACCTTTCATAGTCTGTGATTGGTGCACCTTCTCTATCTCCCTTTTTTAGATGCACTGAGGAAGTCCCCTGTGGTCCTAAAGCTGCACCTGTGTGGCTGTTGTCTAATGTCCCATTTTGGTGCTCAGTGTCATGAGTATTTTCTGAGTAAGGGTCCTAATTAATGCCACCAGAATTTGGTGAACCCTTGTCTTTGGGGGAAGACGGGGAGAATTCTTCACCATACGCCTCAAACCTGGCTTCTTCACTTCTGTGTATGAGATACTTTCAAATGACTTTTCTCACTTTTAAATTTTATTCATAGATGTAAAGTTTTGGCATTTTGGCTAATTAAATTTCAAATTTTTATTTGCTTGTTCCTGCTTTGATGAGCTACTTATGTTGTGTTTGATAGTAGAAAACAGGCTGCATTAGACAAGTATGAGAAGACATGCTTATAGTCACTTAAAAGGAGAAGAAAAATATGTGTGTGACTGTAGGCCGTACCTCCATGAACATTACAAATTTCTGACTGCCATCTAGAAAACGTGCTTTATCAACATGATGTCAATGATGTGGATATTTTACTTACTTTCTATGTTGTTATACGTGTTTGGTTTAGATGTAACCTTTGACCATTTCTGCATAATTTTCACAAAATAGATTTAACTGCACAAGAATCACCCTAGAAGTAATTTTCCATGATGCATTTTAAAGGTCATGTTTTCCCTGATGACAGCAAGTTTTTGTAGTTAGACCTTGGGAAAGACAACAAGGAGATCTGAGAGCTAATGCAAAATTATCTTTACTAGCTGGATCTCCTTGGACTGGTCATTTATCCTCTGAATCCTAATTTCCCCCTTAGCACTAACAAATGTCATCTCCCCAAAGCCATAACTGAGCAGAAAGTGAAGCTTAGCATTTTTTATTCTGATAGAAGAGATTGTGTCCATGCAATTATGACAGTAAAAATAAATGAGCATAGCTTGAAACATTTCTTTAATAGAAACTTAGCCTTTGGGTTTAAGGTTATATAAAGTGAAAAGGAATTTGGGTAATTAATATGAAGTCAAACATTAAAAGATTCCTCAAGTAATCCAAAGGTATCAAATGTTCAATGACGTAAAATACCTCTCTAGTCCTTATGATGAGAAGAGAAGGTCCTGATGAATGGCTAAGTAGGGATGAAAGTCTAAGGCTAAATTTCTATGAAGAAATATTGTAATAAAATTTTTGAAAGATACTCAGAGATATTTCTTGAGATCATTATCATGTATTCTGTTCACAAATGTGTTCTTTCCATTTTATTTTCAATTATTTTCCATGTACAGCTATAACTTTAGAAAGCCTGATTGTTATTCTTTGGCTTTTTTCCCTCAATTAAATCGTGTTTTCTTGGTGGAAAGAGAGTTTTAAAATAAAATGGAAGCAAGCGGTATCAATTTAGAGAGTTACTAAAACTGAAAATCAGGGAAATGTAGATAATATAAACTAACATCAAACTAATTCTTTTATGTGTTAGTGTTAATCTTTTATGGGTGAATGAGGTTAAATATGTATTAGTATAAAGGACATAAAGGAATAAGCAGACACTAAGACCAGAACATGACTCTATATCTATATCAGCTGAGTCTATTTATAGTAAAATCACTACAAAGTGGTGACCACACAGAAGCTGCATGTTTTTCTTTTGATATGCATACATTTTCACTAAAATAAAAAAGGAAGGAAGGAAGGGAGGGAGGGAGGGAGGGAGGGAGGGAGGAAGGAAGGAAGGAAGGAAGGAAGGAAGGAAGGAAGGAAGGAAAAATATTTTTTAAAAAGAAACCCTTTGATGTTTCAATATCATGTAGAAGTTATTATTATGTTGAGCTTGACGTGGATCTGTAACTCTTGACATTTAGCTCTTGAAAATACATCTATTTTCTTGGCTGATAGTCTTAAAAGACAGAATCCAACGTAATAAGCCTGCACATGTATCCCCATATCTATAATGAATGTTGAAATTATAAAATAAAATGCAATATATATTCACAAATATTAAAAAAATGTGCAGAGATATGGGAAGACATATGTATCTTATGTGTGCTTATTTCTATGAATTCGTTAGATGACAAAGCTCTTTTCTGCATGCATCATTGCTTAGATGTTTTGTCTGAAATTCTGTTCACATTGACATACATGCATTGAACTAATATGAGAATGTATGCATTAAACTAGCTCGAATGATGTCCACATTCTCAGTTTTTTCACCATAACTTTTTCATTCCAAAGTGCATGATGCCGCAGAAAAGAAAAGCTAACTGTGAAACTCAAAGAAAGTCTTTGTTAGGGCCTGAGTTTTTTTTTTTTTTTTAATCTCTATGCCTTTCACATTCTTAGCTTCGGTAATCCTTGAAGAGAACAGAGTCAAACCTTGTATTTTAATTAGGATCTTTCAGTGTTTGTGGCCTCGAGGAGCAAGAGCAAGAAAGACATTCTGTGGGTGTGTGTGAAAGAGAGGAACAAGGTTGTTTGCTTTGTGACTAGCGATTATATTGTGTAAGAGCAGATGACAAACTTGAGATTTGATTTGCGATATGAAACCAAATGCACTAAAAGGAAAGCGTACTAGTTTGAATTAGGTATATTAAATCAGTACATCATATAAATCAGTGAATATTAAAAGAGAATATATAGGAGAAAAAAGTAGTAGAAGTTGCATTTCTTAACCAATCGCAACGTTTGCACACGGGCTTGTCACATGCCGTCATGTAAGTACTAGTCAAGTCTAAGGTATAAGCAAGTACTTTTCATTTTTAAGGTTCATTGCAAAGATACAGAGTTTGACAATAAATGAATTGACTGCCCTTCTACAAGTCTTTACTGACAACTATAATTATAATTTTTCCATGGTCATGCTATGAATTATTAAAAGAATATTGGCATTTTGCTATATTTTTAAATTGTCTTTAAGTCATTTCAAATAGTGAAATAGTGTTACACTAATTAAACTTTATTAAGTACATGTTCAACCTCAGTTAAGTTTTTTAATCAATGTTTATTTCAGTTAGGGGATGGTTTTATTTATTTTTTCTTCTTTGAAATAGTATCTTTGAAACCAATGTCCACATGATTTCTTTACAGATAAAAGAGTTCTGTTTACGAAATAAGAATAAACAGCCTGTAATTTTAATATCACTGAAACTATTTTAATCTCTTTTTGGATATGTACTTCAACTTAAACTACGTATATAGCTATAGATATATAGATATATCTATATTTAGATATAGACACATCTCTCAAAACGTATAGAAATGTATTTCTCAAATGTGTAAAGTATAGTGAAACTGCCAGACCACAAACGATGTTTTGTATTTATAGATCTACTTGCAGTTTGGGGTGTGCCAAATTCCCACACCTTGTTGTCAATATTAGTCTGACAAGACTAAAAGGAAATTTAAAATATTAAGATCATCCTCTTTAGGATCCACTTGGAACACTGAAAAAGGTGTGAAAATATTGATCTCGGACTTCTTGTGAGTTTGATGTGCTTTATACTTGTAATGCTATTCTCTTCACTGCATTCATGCGTGTGCTTGAAGCTTGCTGCCTTGTAGGAGACAATGCAACCACCCTTACCAATGCCACTTTTATAAGATTTTGCCTGCTGTGTGTCAATGTGACTCTTCAGTACACTACTTAAGGGAGTGCAGGGAACATGACCTACCCTGAGTCATCCAAAGAATGTTTCTCCAGTTCCTGTAGTTCCTGTGAATTCCTAATGTCTTTACAATAAATGGTCACCTAGAAATTAATGTAACTGGGTTGATTGTGTTGCATGACACTAAGTAAACCTAACTGCTGCAACAGGGTGCAGGTCTGCATCATGGCAAATACTTTGTGGGAGAGAGGGACACGTCCTCCCTCAGCACCCACAAAAGGGATCATTAACCAAGGCTGGAACACTTCTCCAGCGAGAACAGATGTAACCTTGGAGTCTTTCTCCACACAGTGCTCCAGGAAGCAATTCGACATGAGTCTGTACTGGCATAGGAAAATAAAACTGTTTGGCATGGCTGCCATGTAGGTCTTATTTTCTTTTGCCTCTTACCAAGAGTTATTTTAAAAATGGAACTATTGTCAACCAATGAGTGTAAAGGTGTTATTTTTGATTATTATTTTTTAAGTTTATGTTTTGAAATCCCCTCTCAGTTGCAGGGAAAATGTAAGATACAGAATATAAAGAGACAAAATAAATGATAAAAAACAAAATAAGCATGTTTATGTGCCAGAAATCAAGAAGAAAAGGCAATGATAAAAAGGGCTGAAGCCCGAGGCATCCTAAGCCCTGGATCTGGAAGCAGGTATTCACAGTGGCATGCTTGGGCACCCTGGGGCACTGAGGACTGTAAGTACCACTCACAAGGTGACTGGCCAGCAAAACTTACTGCTTACCATAAACAATGTCTGGGCTCCCACCTTGAAAAATGATGCTGGGAAAAAAAGGTGTTATTGATCATTTTCTGGGACTAAGGCTTAGTGAGGTTTACTTACAGAAACTAAAAAAAGCAAGCAGTCATACAGCCAACATTGGGCCAAGTTGCCTGTTGGATTTGACATATCCTGAAATCACAGGGAAAAGGTTGGCACTATGCTTAGACGTGGCTCAGGATGGGAGGCCACAGGGACAGGCAGGAAGGTGGCAAAAGCAAACTAGAAGACCTGTGTCGCTAATGAGATAAGCAAGAGTAAGAGAAAGGAAGAAAGAGAGAAGATGGATGTCCTCTAGTTAAAATAAAAATACTAAAACAAATAGAACAATATGAAAAGACCCTACATAGGTTAAGTATCCTCCAAAAAAGGCACAGCATTCATGTGAGTTTCATATTGCTACTACAGCAAATTGCCACAAACTTAGTAGCTTAACACAACATGCATTCATTACTTTACAGCAGCTTAGACATCCAACATGGGGCTCACTGGGCTCAAATCCAGGTGTTGGCAGGGCTGCTTTTCTTCCTGAGGCTCTAGGGAAAAATTGTTTTCTTTGGTTTTTCAGCTCTGGAGGCTGCTGTAGTCCTTGGCTCTTGGCTGCCTCTCCATCTTCAAAGTGCATCACTGCAACCTGCGCTTATTCCATCAAGTTGGCTCTGTCTCTCACATTTCTACTTCTCTCATGCAAGGACCCTTGGGATTCTATTGGACTCACCTGGATAATCCAAGATAATCCCTTCATCTTAGAATCTTTAATTCAGTCACACACAGAAAATCACTTCTGTTATGTAAAGTAACATATTTCCATATCCTGGAGGAAGGGGGCATTGATTTCTCTACCACAGCATCCACAAAGGGAACAACAAACATTGTCCAATAAATGCATATAGAAATAAATTTGTGGATTCAGGAAAAAGTGGAGTCATGGTTATAAAAATATTTAATAGAGAGGAGAGTTTCCAGATATACAGGAAAGAACAGGAAAGAATTCACCCAGGATGCAGCTTAGAGAAAATGCTAAGGCATAGGCAAAGGAATTGCATCTATGTGCGCGCACACACACACCACATATAAAAGAACAATTCAGAGATATGAAGGGTAGATTAAGAAACTCTGACATATAACCATGAGGTTCAGAATAAAAAGAATAAAGGAGAAACAATACTGAAAAAAGTAAGGAATTTTCGACAATTGAAGGAAAACATGAGCCTTCAGATTGGATGTGCATGTCTAGTACTGAGAAAAATAAATGAAAATAAATCCACACCAGAGGCACAAAGTAATGAAATTGTAGCACATCAAAATCCATATTCCCTTTGGGTTTGATTGGAGGAATAAATTCAAGAGATGTATTGTACAGTGACTACAGTTAATAACATTTATTATATTCTTGAAAGTTGAGTAGATTTTAAATGTTCTTACTATAAAAATGATAAAGTATATTAAATAGCGCATATATTAAGTAGCCTGATGTAGCCATTCTACAATGTATAAGTATTTCAAAACAACATATTGTACATGATAAATACATAGTCAAAATAATATAAGAATTTTTAAACGATAAAAAATACATTTTAAAAATTGGAAGTCCATGTTCTTAACAACTAAACATGAGAAAAGTATTATCCACAAAAAATAACAATTAGGCCTCTATAGAAACCTAACTCTTGAAAACAAACATTGGAGAATAGTTTCAAAATGCTTTGGCAAAAACAAAAAACAAAATAACAATGAAAGAGCTCTATGAATTTAAAATTTTATACTCAGATAAAGCATTAATCAAGACGAAATACAAAATGAAGTACATGGTTTCTTACAGCTCAGTTTTCCTATCTGCATTCACTTTAGTTTTGCAATAGTATTTCTTGCAGTAACATTCTTTTATTTGTGTGTCCAACATACCTATTTATCCAGTAACTAATTCAAGGTATGAGAGGAGTGAAGATACTAATGACAGAAATCAGAGCAGGGAATCAGAAGAGAGAAGTGCATGCTCCCAGGCATGGCGCTCTTGAGTTGACAAGAGGACATGTGATCCAAGATTTCTCTTGACAGAGACTACGTTTACACAAATTAAAGGAATTGTGTAACATTAAATAACCAAATTCATAGCCTTAGTAATTTCCATTGCACTGGGTTTTAACATGGAGCTGTTGTTAAAGGAAGGGTCAGATGGTTGAAAAATTAATTGGCAAACAAGTTGATTGCATAAGCTGGAAGTACTGTTGAAAACTGTGGTTCTTTATTAAACGAAAACACTTTGGATATTGGGAAGAGAGCAACAGTGAAGTTTCCTTTGAATCAGGAGTAAGGAATATGTTCTACTCACTGTCTACATGATCATGATCTCAAGTTATTGTTTCTCATAAATATCATAGATGTGCTAAAATTTGAAATAGGTTTTCAATCAGGCGCCAATTCTAATCACCCATCAGTGGCAATGTGGAGTCTTGAGTTTGGAAAGATTTTCTGTAGTGTGTTAGGTTGTTCTTGTGTTGCTACAAAGCAGTATATGAGACTGGGTAATTTGTAAAAAGAGAGGTTTAATTGGCTCATAGTTCTTCAGGCTGTACAGGTAGCATAGCACCGACATCTGCTTCTGGGGAGTCCTCAAAAAGAAGAAGGCAAAGGGTCAGCAGGTGTCTCACAGGGCAGGAGCTGGAGCAAGAGTAGGGAGAAGTGCCACACTTTTCAACAATCAGATCCTGTAAGAACTCACTCACTATTGCAAGCACAGCACCAAGGGGATGATGTTAAACCACTCATGAGAAATCCATCCCCATGGTCTAATCACCTCCCACCAGGTCCCACCTCCAACACTGGGGATTACATGTCAATGTGAGATTCAAAGAGGACACACATCCAAACTATATCACATACAATCCCAAGACAAAGTCTAATAAAGTCTGAGATCAATTAATTGTAGATATCTGTCATTAGGTAACTGAAATAGAAGGAATGGCCACAGAGGTCTTGTAGTTTTGTGGCTTGTGCAGGTGTTTGCTGATAAATGTTTTACAGTAGGTTTTCAAGATTGGTCAGGGAAGGCCTTATTTGCAGCATTTGCCAATCTCCCTGATACAAATATTCCAACCATGGCTGATTTACTCACAAGATGGAACTGAATTCTGACCAGAGCTGTCTGTTGCCAGCTGATGTGAGTCAGCTCCAGAACCTCAGGAGTCTGGTGGCTTAATGCTGAAACTCAGTGTTTAAAGCAGTTGCCTTTTGTTCACCTATAGGGAAGTAAAGTTCGGGTGTGAGAAAAGTTTGAGTCAGTTTAGTTAGTATTTATAAGAACGAGTTTAAAAGAATGGAAATGGTTCATGGGTCGAATAATTGAGACTCTGAAGAGTGGTTGAATAAATTGCTGTGTTTTATCCTGGAGAGGAGGGAGCTGGAGAGTGATTTAATAATCTTTATATTTATGGGGTTTTTTTTTGACAGAAGATGGTTCCCAGTTACTTTCCATCCCTAAGTTTCAAATCAAGATAAATCTAGCCTTAAGTATTACCCTTTCCTATCCAGTAATTATCACTTTAAAAATATTTTAGAAAAAAATGCACTGTATAAAGAATGCTTTCTTAGATGGACTATCAGTGGATCCAGTTTCTACACTTCAACTCCTGCTGGCCTTTTACACTATATGTAAGATTAGGCAATAAAGATAGGGAAAGTTCAAGGGAAAACTGATGAGGCCAAGTAATCCAATAGGAATCCAATAGCAATATGGGAAGGCAGAAACTATTTTACCCAATAACTCTAGCTAGAAATTTCAGCAATCGCCAACCATTCCTGCTCCCTCATAGGTCATTCATCACACTGCTTCATGAATTCTAACTCCAGAATTCCTCTTGAATTTTTTCCAGCCTGTCCTCTCAAATCACTGGTCTAGTGCAAGCTATTCTTTATAATATTGCAATCTGTTTTTATTCCACTTTAAATAAACAAAGTGGAGAATTGTCGACCAGATGAATAAAAAGTTGGCCACCAATTTGACATTATCCCCCTAACTAACGTTATCTTAAAGTATACTTCTCAGGAGGGTATTTTAAGTCATTTGAAGTTCTAAATGCAAGATTGAGTATCTTCTGCACGTGTTTTCATTGGTTCAATAAGAAAGATTATACTATTTCCACCAAATTACCAAATTATGATTGGATTGTGTTACAATGCTCTTAGGTTTAATCACTCTGAATCCTTTGCCTAAAATGTAGATTTTTATTTTTGCTATAAAAAAGACATTAGAGTCTATGCCAAAAATTGCAATTCTTCTATAAAATTATTTTTTGTCTAAATCTTGAAAATAACTTAGAATCACAAAATGTTCAGGGAAATCTCTAGTGAGAAAAATAAAATTTATAGCTCACAGACTCGATTGAACAGACAACCATCTGTTCAACTTAAAACATTTTGTCTCAAATAACATCATAACTCACAAACGATGATGGATTAGGTAACTTCATTTCATATTTATTAATTTATTAACCTAACTCTTTTTAAAGCCATCAATTTGCATGAAGCTTATGAGTGAGATATATAAAAAAAATCCTAATATTTGATGATCTCCTAATATGTACTAGGTGCTTTATATGTATGACATTTTAACAAATATTTAAGTCAAATACTATCTCTTTTTTCAGATAAAGAAATTGAGTCTTAAATTAAATGATTTACTTATAGTCACAAAAATGAAGTGTGCTGATACAGTCTGAATCTACTGATGGCTTCAAAATCATTTTCTATGATGCAATGCAGCTTCTCGTAGGGGAGTATAACATGGAAATAAGGCAGGTAGTTTTTGCTTTCCAAATTGTTAGTATAGATGAAGAAAAATACATACTCAATGACCAGTACTGTTTAAAAACAATGTCTTTGATTTAATATATGGTAAATATTAAATATGTGGTAATGAAAATAAGTATAGTTTTAGAGTTCATAGGGAAGGAAAATATCATTTGTAAGCTGGGGCATTTTAGATATTCAATTTTATTTTACATAATGAAATAGTCAGCACTCTAACCATCCATCTATCCACCAATTTATTCATTTATCTACCTGTCCATCCATTCATCCATCCAAACATCTGTGTAGCCATCCATTCACACATTCATTATTTCATCCTGCATTCATACATCAATAACTACTCTCTAAGAAAGAAGATAAATGTATTCAGGCTTCTATGTAGATGGAAGTGTTTTGATACTAAAATGTGGATGTTTGTAATTTTATTATTGCCATTTCCTTTCCAAATGTATGCCAATCATACATTTCTAAGACTTATCCATTACCTCTGAAATGCTTCCTCCTGGAAATGGTGCACATCACTTCTACTGACATTTTATTGGCCAAAGCACATCACAGAATCATGCCTGAGCCTATCCTCAGGAAGACAAGGAAGAATAATTTACCCATTTGTCCAGCAAACACAGGAGATCCAGAAATATTGGTGAACACTGGTAATGTCCTGAAGCTGAAAAAATGTGGTATAAATATTAATATTTAGGACACAAAGAGGTATTTATCATGATAAAACATATTTAAGACAGAAGGGTTTTTACTAAGAGCAAAAACATAAACTTTGTCTTAGTCAGTTCTGTCTACTGCAACAGAATACCGTAGACTGGGCCTTTAACAACAGACGTTTATTTCTCAGCCAGTTGTGATGGCTGGAAGTCTGAGATCAGGGTGACAGCTTCTGATGAGGACCATCCTTGTGGCTGCACACTGCTGACTTCTCCTTGTATGCTTAAGTGGCAGAAAACAGAGACTTCCTGGAGGGACAAGGGCTCCAATCCCGTTCGAGAGAGCTCTGCCCTAAAGAGCGAGTCACCCAAAGTCTCTACCTCCTAATACCAGCACAGTGAGGATTAGAATTTCCAAATATAAATTTTGGGGCACACAAATATTTAGTCCATAACAACCCTGGAGGTAAAATTCTAAGTAGCAGAAATCTTTCATCTCTTCTAAAACTTAACACTAGTAGAAAACATATTCTTTCATTCAACACTTAGAGTCCATCTTGGAGAGCAGGAAAAGATGTATTATATTACATGTGTACATATAGAAACACACATACAAACAAATGTTTGTATGTATGTACATATAGATATTTATATATAATATAAATAATATATAATATATACACTGCATCTGGCACTAGTAGGTAATTGCTATGTCAGGGCACATTTATTACAGTTTTCTCTCTAACTCATAGGGGATAGTTTTTTAATCAGCTGGTAATATCATATATTTCAGTTTTTTCTTGCAAATAAGAGTGGAATAGAAAGATTTTTACTGTTGACAATTGTGCCCTCAAGTGTTAACAATATTCACAAGTGTTTAAGGAAATAATTAGGTTTCTTTCGTTGTATCATACTTGTACTATATTTATGACATGACCTTTGTTCTATTTATTTATACAAGGAGTACATCCTAACAGGAAATTTGTGAAGAAGAAACACTTGATAACATCCTAATTCCCCAACAGAATTATACAATAGTTCCTCAATGACCTTACCTTGGGAAAAAAATTAAATCAAAGACACCTGCATTAGAGATCAATTTCCTGATGCTCAGTTTGTATTCATCATGCTGAGCTATCCAAGGACACCTTTCTTGTCCTGTCATTTGATGGAAATGATTTCCATGTGTTTTATGATTCAACTCCATTCTCCATTAGACAATACAGTGACTTCAAACATTTCAGCTCTACAATTGGCTGGCTGACTATGCCTTGTAAAAATTGCTTTTTTGTTGTTGTTGTTCAGAATATTCTGTATTGTACCTAAGAAGTGCAAAACACAAATTTTGGACAAGAATAGTGGCATACACATTATAGGGTGATTTCACATTTCAGTATTATTTACAAATAGGACATCAAACATTAGTGGTTTTATTTCATTTTTATATCAGAGGCATTCTAAATATGACGTGACAATGTTAACTCTGAATTTCCTTGTTTTCATCCGTTTAACCCAGATTTTTGCTATGCAGTTCTGAACACTGCCATGCTTTCAACTTTTCAACAAGAAACAGGTGGTTAATACATACATGGAACTCTACAATTTGATCTTAGCATTTCATGTAATACTTTGGTAATGCCTAAATATTATGTATGTAGTTGTCCAGAGCATCTTATTTTCACCTTTTCAATTCCATTAAAGAGTAAATTCATAGAAAATTAACCAAAATTGAATATGAATAAAACCTCACTTCCTTAGTGTATCCTCTTATACAAAAATATTTTGAGTTTTTTTATTTATGTGATACCAGCCACATTTGGGTGCAGTAAGCACGTGTTTTGATCATACTTTAAGATGTGTTGTTTCTTGACGCACCTCAATTTGTACTGGAATCATTAATATATAATCTGAAATGATGGTTATTGAGATTTTTCTCTCGATAATGGGATTCGAATGCTGCCCTGTTTGATCTGCATTCACTGTTTGGAATTCCAGAACATTGACTGGCACTTCAGAAGTCACCAGAGTATTCTGTAGCCTTCAGAGGGTAAATTTCAGTCATGTGGGGATGATTTTCTTGGCAAAGAGCATTTTGCACTCTGAGTCATCACATACATTCTCACAGGTTTTTCAGCCCAGGTCAGTCTCAATTCCACCACTTGTAGGTAAACTGCAGATGACTTTAGAAGTAATGTCAGCCTCAGAAACAGTAGAATACACTGAAGATATGGACCCAGGCACGGAGTCTGCGTCATCTTAGTCCCAAACTCTCACATTAGTGAACTGTTCCAACAATGACATAATGAATTATATTTAACTCTTTTTGCTGCGCATGTTTTGCTATTTGTCATCAATTGGAGCTGGTGAGAGTTTTAGTAAAGTGCTTAGCATCACCTGAGGGTAAATTTCTATTTCCCTTGGATTCCTTTGATCATCCTCTGCACTTTATGCAATGAGTGCCCTTTCTATCTGGTTCAAATAGAGAATGTAGAGAAGTCAAATGCTTCATGCAAGAGAACATCACTGATGTCAAAATGCAGGGGCATGAAAGAAGGGCAGAAGGGTTCCTGACACAAAGGGCAGGGAACTGCCTGGACTGGCTACTGTCGGGGTTGCAGCCAGAACCTTCCTTTAGAATTTGGAAACTATGGAGAAAACACAGTGATGCAGATGAATATATGCCGGTTTTACTACAGATGTTGAAGAATGCAGCTCACTACTGTGATCATACATTTGGGCTTCCCAATTTTTTCTCCTGAATTAAACATACTACTAAATTGGCAGGCTTTTTCCCTAACAACTGTGAAGTGCTCGTCTTTAGACATTTTCAGCATCCAGCAGCAAATAACATGAATGTCCAACGGTGAGGATGGCTCCAAAAAAGAGAGAAACCCAAATGAAACTGAGTTAAGCATTATTTTTTCTTTAAGCAGAGGAAGATCACTCTTATCACAGGAAGTTGTGAGTGGAGTACAAGAAGCTGCACGTGCCTAGGAGGTGGGAGTTGTGCCTACTCCAAGGAAAAATGACAAGTGTTGAACAAGCAGCACTCCCAGAAAATAACACATTGCAGTAGATGCCCATTACTGTCTCTTCATGTATTAAATTGGTTTAAAACATTGTCTTTTTGTTGGTCTCTTTTGAGTTTATAAGTTCTTATGAATATTTTCTTTACTTATTTTGGGTTTAATTTGTGCTTTTTTCTCTCTCTAAGATAAAAGCATAGATGATAACTGATTTGAGACCTTTGCTTATTTTCTAATATATGCATTTAAAGGTAAAAGTTTCCTCTTACAAGTGATTTAGCTGCATTCTTCAAATTTTATCTTTCAAAATTTTACAGGGTTTATTTTTATTATTGTTCAATTTGAAATTTTTCCTAATTTCCCTTGTCAGTTCCACTTTTACATACAGATTATTTAAAATTATGCTGCTTCCCAAATATTTGGGAATTTTTACAGGCATATTATACTATGTTTAATATGTTTGTGATTTCCAATAGAATACCATTATATTCAGAGAAAAAATCATGTTTTATTTCAATCCTTTTAAATTTGTCACAACGTATTTTATGGTTGAGATGGTGATCTACCTGAGTGAATGTTTTATATGCATAGAACAGATAAAGTGTATTCTTCAATTGTTCAATATAATGTTCTATATGTGTCAATTAGACTAACATTGATGGTGTTCAAGTCTTCCAGATCCTTATTAATTTTTATCTATTAGTTATATTAATTGCTGAAAAAGCATGTTTAATGTCTGACTGTGACTGGAGTCTTTTCTGTAATTCTCCTTCAGTTCTTTAAATTGTTAAATTTATGTAGTTTGAAGGTTTGTAATTGTATTTATCCACATATTTAAATAGAAGTTTTTGTAGTTTTAAAAATATTCACCCTTTCTGGGGCTTTTTCTTCCTTCCAAACTGGTATTTTTCCTCTAAAGCCTGAAGAATTTACCTTAGCATTTTTATAGAACAGATCTGCTCTAGACGATTCTCTCAGACTTTTCTGGTGAACATATAAAAATATACAGAAATGCTTTTAAGGCATTGTCTCAGGATATTTACTATCATGTTTACAGTCTTTTACCTTTCACTATCTTTCAACATTTTTTTTTTTTTTTTTTTTTTTTTTTTTTTTTTTTTGAGACAGAGTCTCGCTCTGTCACCCAGCCTGGAGTGCAGTGGCACGATCTCGGCTCACTGCAAACCCTGTCTCCCGGGTTCACGCCATTCTCCTGCCTCAGCCTCCCGGGTAGCTGGGAGTACAGGTGCCCGCCACCACGACTGACTAATTTTTTTTTTTTTTTGTATGTTTAGTAGAGCCAGGGTTTCACAGTGTTAGCCAGGATGGTCAGTGTTAGCCAGGATGGTCTCGATCTCCTGACCTCGTGATCTGCCTGCCTCGGCCTCCCAAAATGCTGGGATTACAGGCGTGAGCCACTGTGCCCGGACTTCTTTCAACAATTTAAAGACATTTCATAGTCTTCTAGTTTCATTCCTCTTATGAGCACATGCGTGTTTTTTATCTCCTCCAGCCTCTTTCAAGATTTTCTAATCATGTTTGGTTTTCATCATCAATTTGATGATCATTTGCCTGGTTCTTGTTATATTTGAATTTATTTAGTGTTTCTTATATATGTGAGTTGATATATTTCATTTATTTTAGAAAATTGTCACCCATGCTCTCTTCAAAAATGTCTTCTACCTTGTTATCTGTCCTCCTTTTACAAGACCCTTAACGTAAATATGTTTGATGGAATAATATTTTCCACACATCTCAGATGGCTCTCCTTTTCTTTTTTATTTTGTTTTATTTTTGAGAAGAGTCTCGCTCTGTCACCCAGGCTGGAGTGCAGTGGCGTGATCTCGGCTCACTGAAACCTCTGCCTTCCAGGTTCAAGTGATTCTCCTGGCTCAGCCCCCCAAGTAGCTGGGATTACAGGTGCCTGCCACCACACCCAGCTGATTTTGTATTTTAATAGAGACAGGGTTTCACCACGTTGGTCAGGCTGGTCTCAAACTCCTGACCTCAGATGATACACCTGCCTTGACCTCCCAAAGTGCTGGGATTACAGGCATGGCTCTCCTTTCCTTCTCCTCTTCCTTATTTTTCTCCTTCTTTCTCTTCCTCTCTCTCTCCCTTTCTCCTTTTTTTTTTCTTATATTTCAATGTGGGTGATTTCTATTGATCTATCTTCTTGTTTACTGATTCTTTCCTTTGGTATGCCAGTTTACTGATAGATCTGTCCGATTAATACTGCATCGCAATTTTTTATTTTTATTTTTCTATTCTTGACATTTGGCTTTTTAGTTGTGTTTATCTCTCTGCTAAAGTTCTTCATTTTTTTCAGAAAAATTGTCTAAAAATCAACATGATTTTTAACATAGATTATGTGACTTATCTATTATATTTAACATAAAACTCCTCTCGGATAATCTCAACATCCATGTTTGGAACTGCCTTTATTTCTCTTTCTTCTCTTGTCCATATGCCATAGTTATCTTTATACATCTTATAATGTATATATATATATATAACTTCTTCATGTCTTGTAATTTTTTATGATCCCTTCCATTTAACAGGGCATGAGATCTAAGCAAGGGAAAGCCACGGATTTCTCTTTGGGCTTTATAACCCAGCTGCTGACTCCCTGAGTCTGGGCTTCCAGTGAATTAGCTTTGCCGTCTGGTTGCTCACCCAGCTTTTTCCAAACTCAGATTTCTATGCTTTGTTGCTCAGCTCTGAGCCTTCGGGAGTTGAGTGAACTCAGTGAAGCCCCCAGGAGCCTTGGAGATGTTTCTCACTGCTGTCCTGCTCTACCCAGCTTTCGGCAACAGCTTTTTGGCTTAGAGAGTTTTCTCATGGCTCTCCTGAGCTGCTCCCAGCCTCAAGTCAGCTCCATAAGCCTCCATGGAGATATTTTTCAGATCCCCTACCGTGCCCCCAAACTTGGGTACATTATGTCCATGTGCTAAAGTAAAGGCCCCCTGGGACAGAGAGGTGAGTGGATGCACAGCTGCCTCTGACGCAGCTTCCTCAGGGACCTGAATCATCACACTTCATAGGCTTTTAAAAATGTGTTCAAAATTGGATTTGTTTCTCACATCCCTTCGCTGGCAAATCCTTCCTCCTCTTCCATCACTCCACCCAGCATCAGGGAAGCACTTCATTCCTCTCTCATAGGAAGAGATCATGACTTTCTAGATTTTCGTTCAGTTAGGCTTGCTTTGCATCTCCAGCTCTTCATTGACTCTTATAAACTGTATTTTGTTACTGTTGTTTTCAAGTTATCCATCTTGTTCTCATTTGTAGTTCTCTCACGGCTTTCTAATTCCTAACCAGAAGTGGAAACTGCTAGCTATTGTTTATAACATGGTCCATTTGCAGCTTATAGGGGTGGTATATGAATCTAGTGTGGAAAGGGCCAGAAAAAAATTGTAATGGAAGATGTTATGTTGTCTTAAGCCTTACTTTGTCCTTTGCCACTGAGGCTGTGTAGTTTTAATCTTATTGTGCTTGGTACCTTCTCATCACACTAGTGTTTTGCCTTCTAGGGGTATCATCCATATAAATAAACTGCTGGAAGGCCAGGCAGCAGTGGCTCACACCTGTAATCCCAGCATTTTGGGAGTTGAAGCAGGCGGATCACTTGAGGTCAGGACTTCAAGACCAGCCTGGCCAACACGGTAAAACTTGTCTCTACTAAAAATATAAAAATGAGCCAGGTGTGGTGGTGCACGCCTGTAGTCCCAGCTACTCAGAAGGCTGAGGCTCGAGAATCACTTGAACCTGGGAGGTGGAGGTTGTGGTCAGCCAAGGTTTCTCCTACTGCACTTCAGCCTGGGCAAC
The DNA here is from genome assembly GCF_007565055.1 of Rhinopithecus roxellana. Classification (NCBI taxonomy): domain Eukaryota; kingdom Metazoa; phylum Chordata; class Mammalia; order Primates; family Cercopithecidae; genus Rhinopithecus; species Rhinopithecus roxellana. Next base: position 7,359,117 of record NC_044566.1, read on the forward strand.
AGAGCAAAACCCCATCTCAAAAAATGAAAATGAATAAAAAATAAAAATAAACTGCTGGAAGAAGTTTATCAGGTATCCTAAGACATGTATGAATACCAGTGTAAGATCCAACTAGGAATCTTTATGTCTTATTTCGTCCACACCTCCCCACCCACACCATGGATTTAAGAAAGTGTTTTAAAACGTTTGTAGATCAAGCTATCTGGTTTTAAAACATTTGTGGATCAAACTATCTGGTTTTCAAGGAATTTATATTAAGATTGATTTTCAAATCCTGTGTGCTCTAGTCTAGCAGGATAATTATTTGTTAATGTAGGTATTTCATAGAGACTTCAGGCAAACACATGAATGAGGAACAAGGAAAGACCCAAAGAAAGCATGCTATCAGTAGATATCCTAAATCAAATCGTTATTTTACCAAAGAATTCGGTGATGCAATTAAATCTAAGTTATAAATAATTAATTTTTCTGTTTCATGAGGCAGTGTGCATGTAAGTATATGAAAAACAATATCAATTGGTCTATGACGGTTAGCTAATACAACTGTCAGTATTCTTTCAAATAACAAGATGAATGGATAATACTTTTTATATTTGTATAATCATGTTGTTAAAGCTCTCTATGAGATAAGAAAGCCTTCAGCTACATGTAAAAGAAAATCTAGCTCATAGAGTTTTAAACAAATGATGAGTCTTTTCTTTTTTTCTTAAATTTCCTGGAATCCTATTGACACTGGATTAGCAACAATGGTGTCAAGGACTGAAAGCCAATGACTGCTTTTGCTTTAGACTTCACGCCTACGTTCAAAACAAGAAGAGGGTAGGATAAAGTGTCATTCATTCTGCATCATCAGTAAAGCAAAAAGCTTTCCTAGAAACCTCTCAGCAGTCGTATACTTAACGCCTTTTTGGCAGAAACTGGGTCATGTGTCCATGCCTAGATGCGAGAGAGGGATGGAAGGTGGGAACATGGCGTTGTTAGACCAATTGTATTTCATCTCTTGGGAATGGGGGGATTGATATTGGGTAGACAAAAATCACTTGTTATCACTCTGCCTAAGTTTTCCTTTGAAACATATTACTTGATTCTGGAACTTTATTTGAAAAATTATTTGATATTCAATGGTTATAATGGTAATTCAATTCAAAATATATATGTTGCCTTTAAAAATGATAAATAGCAGTTTAGTATCTAGAGTAATCTCATCTACATTTGACAGTAATATTGACTATTCTATTCTCATAAATCTTGTATAATTTTTGTTGTAATATTGTCATTAATTTAGGGAAGGGAAAGTAGAGTTTCTTTCCCAATCACAAATAGAAGTAACAGGTTGTTGTAAAATTATCAGAGTTTCTTTCTTGAACCACTGTACCTTGAATTTTGATTCAAGAATGGAAGTATTGTTGACATCCATGAAACTTAGAGCAAATGCCAATGCTAATCACATCACATCTAATACCAATGCTAACCACATCACATCTAAAATATAAGCACATTTCAAATTTATATGGATTTTAAATAATCTGTTTTCTTTGGCTTGTAGAAAAATTACCAAATAGCATATTGCATTAAGAATGAAATGTTCTTTAATCAGGATCAAATTACCATCTTATAGCAATAACACATAATTATATACATGCAATATTAAAGTTTATGAGCATATTCTTTAGACAAAATATCCAAAGACATCAATGTTTTCATTATTAAAGAGTTGCTTTCCAGTTCACTGAATAAATGCAAATATTAAGCATTTGGTTATATTAGGAATAAACTCCAAGTTGTTTCTATTACTTCAGTATGAAACGCATGCAAAAATAGTAAGTACGTTTTGGTTTGATGGTTTGAAAAATCCGGCGTAATTTAAAAGCAACTTTCCATCTGGCTGGTACAGTGAGCAAGTGGAATTAGGAGAGTTGGTTTCTGTTTCTTGATGTGAATGATTGTGATTAGCCTGATGTCTTTGGTTTGCTTTTATTACTGTTTTCACTTCTTTTCTTGGTATATCTGTGTGGATATGCATACAGGATGACATTTCTATCACATTATGGCTTAACAAATAAAACAGAAAATATGTTTACTTTGGATGTATGTGTATTTTGGAGACAGTATTTGTTGCCTACTCAACAGTGTTCTTTTTGCTTCTTGGCAGCCTCCTTGGTATAACCATGCATTTATGGAGGATGACGTCACCAGCAGCCCTGGGGTAAGTCTCAGTCATCCAAAGCCAGTCTGGATAATCCCAGCAGACTAGCAACGGAACACAACCTAGTTCTGTCAAGTGAAAAGTGAAGAGAGCTGTGCTGGGAGGCTTCTCAGAAAAGGTTTCTTGTGGCAAAAGAAAGAGAGGGAGGAACAGTTCTTTTTCTTCTGCTGGACAAGGTCGTGTGTACGTAAGAACTGGAAGTTCTCATGCCCACTGAGCATGGGGAGAGTCCTGTCTAGGGTGACCTGGTGAGAACAGGCAACCCTTGAACCACCTTACCTAGGAACTCCTGGTGGTGAGACAGAATACATTTTTCTCACTGTTAAACTCTTTTTTATTATTTGCAGCTGGGTGGTTCCAAACCAATATAATTAGCCATATGTAAATATCCTGAAATCTATGTCAATTCAAATTAAATATAGGTTTTTGTTTTCCAGTGATCAAAAATAGAGTATCTCAAGCAATATTGTGTGTGTGTGTATGTGTGTGATATTATTACATAATAACTGGAAGAATTTTGATGTAGATCCTAGCGGTGATCTTATATGCTGAGTATTTGACTTTTTTAGGATTTAATAATTGTCACAATAAACTTATATGGAGAGATTTTTTAATTATAGAAACTCATTAGTTTGTCCATAATGTAAAAGTGTTAGATTACATAGTTCTGTTGATAATGATATTTTGTAATAGATATTTTTAAGTTGTTAAGAATGAAGGAAAATAATGGTGTAAATAATCAGTTTTAAATAGAGTTTATAGATATTTTTATTATTTGGTATTGTCATGTTGTTTCATGCCTCATAATAGCTGATTATAAATAGGTTTTAACCAACCACTCTCTTTATTCCAGAGGTTTAAGCAGATAAAGAATACAGAGAATGCTTGTAAAGCACTTTCTACCAATATATTAGGACCATTTCTGGATAAGGTCCTTGACTTCTTCTTTTAAGCATTTCTGAAACAACATTTCCAAAAACCTCAAGCAAAACCACTGTAAAAATTTTGAATTCATATAATTTTACCTAATGTGGAAGATTGGGAGAGCAGTGACTTTAATATAATATTTTAATGTCTACGTGTATACATCTGTAATTAATAAAATTAGTACAACTCATAACACATGGTCATTCTTAAGCGACAGAGTCATAGAAATGTAACAGCACATTAAAATCCTCTTCTAGTGGCTCCGAGGGGCACCCCATAAACTCTTGAGTAGCTCTTAGCAAATGCAAATTAATGAGCATTAACCCAGGCATTCGAAGGCCCAGAAAAATCACCATGCTCTTCAGGAATTCGTATGAACAATTCACAGCACTATAATTTTTCCTAAGTTAAGACTAGACTAATGTTGAGAGAGACAGAAAGAGAAACAAAATAAAGGTGCATTCTCCTCTGCTCATTATAGGGTTCTCTTCGACCTTGAGGAGACTGCTACTTGGGGACATGTACTGATTCATTTTCTGACTCCTTTTGTCCTTGATTTTGACATAGCCTTGGTGTCGGGAAATTCTTCCCTCAAAGCCTCAATCGCTAACGCTCATATTTAAACACATTTCCTTTTCTGTAATCAGTGAGGAAAGAGCAGCTGGTCACCATCTTCTACACACTAAACCTTTGAGCCTTTTCTTCAGAATAAGTGATCCTACTTCTTAGAATCATAAAATTAGAAGGGGTTTTGAAGTCAGACCATCCTTTTTCTGCCTTTAGACAAGACTACCCTTCCCTCTTACCATTCCATACAGATGAGCAAAAACATCCTATTTTTAAAAGAGATCAAGAGAAACTAATCAAAAGCCTCCAACAGTCACACATTCCTCTGATGAGCAACCCTTACTTTCAGGAAATCATCATCATTATCATCAAATAGCATTTTTCTAACACCCACATGTGCAAAATATGTTTGTGTATTCAGACCCTAAAGAGGGCTCTAGAGGCCCAGAAAAGGTTGAAAAAAAAAAAAAAAAGAAGGTACAAAGGTACACAAACATCGCTAGGCTCTTTGCAAGCAATGAGAGTCTAGTTCATTGCCATAATAAATTATTTTTAAAAGACATTCCAGAAACTCCAGGGGATTTTCATTTTCTATTCAGGAAAACAATCTTATAATTAAAGAATATATCCATTCCTTTTCTTTTGTTTGACTATTAGGACTTAGTAACGACTATCAAACTCAAGTCTAATGACCAAAATTGAGAACATAAATATGCAGTGTATGAAATCTGAAACACATCTGTACTAAGGTTTTAAAATTTGCAACACATATAATCCGGAACCAGTTGCCTCTGCTACAAAGTGTGTGGGTCTTGAGGGGAACTGTCTGTAAAAACATTCAAATTTCTCTTCTCTCCCATTCTGGCTCCTCCTTTATGCTCCTGAAGAACAGAGCTCAAAGGTTGCTCTCAAATGCTCAAAAGTCCCCACCCATGGCTGGAATGGCTCTGCTGTCCTTCAGCTTCACCTTCCAGTCAAGGAATTCCCAGTTTCTGGGTGTTACTGATTGTTGCTAGGTTTTAACTAAATACAGCAATTTACCTGAAGGTAAGCCTTCTTTTTATATGTATTTATAAATATATATATTTATAAATATAATATTTACATTTTTCTATATTCATAAATATAATATTTATATTTATGTATATTTATAAATATAATATTTATAATTATATATTTAATATTTATAATTACATATTTATAAATATAATATTTACATTGATATATTTATAAATATAATATTTACGTTTATATATATTTATAAATATTATATTTACATTGATATATTTATAAATATAATATTTACATTGATATATTTATAAATATAATATTTATATTTATACATACAATATTTATATTTATATATTTATAAATATATTATTTATAATATTTGATAAAGGGAAGATTTGCCAGTCGAACATGCTGGTTGCTGCAGTGGGGGGATTTTGACCTGGGTGGCGCTCCAGTCTGGCCTTCACCTTACCTTTAATTGCTCTGCCAGGGGATGCAACACACAGAGTAAGGTCCACGTCATCCATACACTCCTTCCTCTTTGTGGGTTTCTCAGCTTCTCTCCATTGCTCACCTTCGTGAGAAGCTCCCTGTAACTGTGCAGGTAATCACAAGGCTCAGAGGGTAGGAGCTGGCCCAGTACCTGCAGATCCTGAAGGGTCCCTAATCTAAGTACACCATTCACCCCAACAGGCTGGAAACTATTTGATACACAAGCTCAAAAGGTTGTTTTGATTACTGTTGCTGCTCCTCCTAAAGTAGAGGAACCAATCTGATATTTCATTGCGTGATTCCTGTACTATGAGTAGTAGGTACTATCTAGCAAGACTTGACTGCAAATATAAAATATATTAATAGCACATACAATGGCATTGGCATACAGCTCTTTTCTAAATTTTTTTCTAATAGACATGTTTATTCTATTTCATAAACGGAGTCAAGACTTAAAATTTTCACTACCAATGAGTAACATGTTTAAATATTTTAGGAAAATGGTAAGATGTTAACCAGCTCTATTCGGATTAGTGAATGACTCTTATTTGAAAGGAAAGAAAGTGCCACTCGCTGCTTTCATACACTAGCACATTTAAACCTAATTACATTTCAAGGCAAGAATATTTATTATCTTTTCTTCTGTTAAGGAAGTTGAGCCTCGTTTACGACAAACTGAATTCAAATGTAAGCATCTCTAATTCCGGAGTGCATATGTGCACAATTACATAAACAATTTCATCTAAGAATCAACAAAACTAAATAAATGTTAGGTGTCTAGAATTTGTCTAAACATCCTGATGGTCGACTATTTATTGCTGATTTTCCTATTGTAATATGCAGAAGTTTCAATTTTAAGATATAATCGCTATGTTCTCCTTATTTGATCTTGTATTTCCACAGAGCTAATCTGTCATTAAATGTACCTAAATTCTTCGCCATAGCCTTTTAAGATTGTCCAATGTTTACCTGTTCTCTGTATCAGGATCCATCACTGTCTTCACTCTAAAAGCTGCACTTAATAGTGTACTTATCAAATTAGTAGTTTGGGAAGTACCCGGGAAGTGCGTTATAGATATATGTAAATATCACTTCCCTCTGTGCCACAGACTGGGCTTTGATTGCTTCAATTTCAACATCCTGGCAGCATCCAGATTTTATAAATACCGTTTCCAATGCTTTGCATAAAGTTAGGAGCCAGGTCTGAGCTGAAGTCTCAAGGCTGACATTGTTAACATCAGGACAGGCGGGTTCAAAAGCACGGGCACCAGCTGCCCCACCTCCATGGCACAGTCGTCATGGAGCCAGCCACAGGTCTGTTTCAGACTGCAAAGGAGGGGCTCTGACTTCTGTTTCCTTTTGTGCTCTAGGAAGACATTGTAGGCCTCCATAAACAAAAATAAAATGCAATTGAATTATAACCTCTTTTTAACCAATTTCGGACATAAAGGTTAAACATGTATGTATCTATGAAGAAATGCATGTTAAAAAGTGGTTTGAAATAAGATATGTGGAAGCAAAATTCATTTTTCTTTTTATGGATAAGTAGAATGTTTTTCATACCTCAAAATGCCATAATCATTGTCCTTACCTATTAACTAAACCTCAATGAGAAAGATAAATTATTACATTGCAGAAATATGAGACTTAAGACTTATTCCAAAATATTTAAAGGGTATTTCTTAATGTAATACACTTCTATAAGGAATAGTACAGAATTTTATCTGAGATATTTTTATTAATCAATATTTTTGATTCATATGAATCATTATTTGGATCAGATTTTGATCCCGTAAATGTGAAGTACATTGAATAATTCAGAATTAATTAGTTTCCATTTAATCAGTTCAATTCTTATGAGTTCATGATTAGGCAATTTGGAAAAGACTATATAAAATAAGATTCTATTTCCTTTGAACTATGGAAGTATTCAAAAGAAACTGGTAAATTCATGAGTGTAATTGTCCACGCGAGTTCTGTAATCTATGAATATATAGGAAGTTCTTGTCTTTGAGAATAAATGGTTTAAGTGAATTCTATTGTCTATATTGTCATTTTGCTTGTATTTCAATTTTATTATGTGCAAACAGAAGCAATGGATGTACTCTTTGAAAACAGTTTCACAAATTAAGAACTTTAAATAAGCCTTTATCTTCTATTTAGATCAATTTGTCTAAGTATGTGAGGTAATTTTCATCTTTATCTTTTTATTTGTTATCTTGTCCAATCCTATTAATGAGCATAAATGGCTCCCCAAGTGTAAATATTTGAAGGGAAATATTGGGTCATTGTAAATTCAGGTGGCATCCATAGTTGATGGTGGAATGACAGGAAGAAATTTTCCTCATTAAATGTCAATCAAATTCATCAGCATGATACTTCTACAGGTCTGCACAGCTGGAAAAAAATAGTCACGTCTGTTTCATTGTTATGTAAATTTATGCTGGTACTCAGTGTAATCAACAACCGAAGCTAGAACCATCCTTGAAACAGATTAGATGATTGGATTCTTTTCAATATAATTCTGAAACTGGAACTCTAGGTTCTTCTTAGGCACTTCTTAAATATTTATGGTTATCCAGTGTAAGTAACTCAGAAATTCTGTGGTCAGCTAGTATAATCTTTTTCAAGCAGTGTATGCTATTCTTATACCTACACCAACAAAATTGTATCTAAAAAATTGGTATCTAGCCTAGGAAAAATCTCAGGTAAGGTTTTATATTTCAGTGTCTTAGTCCCCTTAAGTCATTTCAGTCATAGCCTTAAAACCCTCCTTTAAAGAGATTTACCATCACCTCTTGTAAAAACTGGATTTGAGCAAGATGCATTTTATTAATCAAATCCATAAGGCAGTCAATACATTACTTCTTTTGGAATGAAAAAGGAAAAGAGTTATTTCACAAGCAGATGAAAACTATATATGTAACTCTACTTCCCTCGGTAGGCTCCAATACAGGTTTAATCCTGAATTTTCCCATTGTGAAAGGCTTGCCAAGTCAGTTCTCAGACATTTCATGAAGCGTGTTGCTCAGAAGTGACATCAAACGTAATCCTAATTTTTGACAGATTCTTCTATACAATGACACATACCTGGCCTTCAAAATAGGGTAAACTAAAACTCACTGAAGAAGAATAAAAAGGTTACTCTTACAATTCTTGAGGCTTTCAAAAATCGATGATCCTACAGGAGGAGAAGAGGCCATTTATCATTATAGACTTTTTGATGTCAAAGAAAAAAAAGAAAAAAGAAACAGAAAAACGTATGCCTGTAACATAGCAGCTGATAGTAGTAGCTTTAGAATTTACAAAGTACTTTACTGTTCCATTATTTCAATTAACTCTCATAATGTCGTTGTGCATTCAGTCTTAACATTTGTATTACATAGCAGCTGATATTAGTAGCTTTAGAATTTACAAAGTACTTTACTGTTCCATTATTTCAATTAACTCTCATAATGTCGTTGTGCATTCAGTCTTAACATTTGTATTATAATTATTTCATTTGAAAGTTGAGGACAGGAGGGTCAAATAACTTGTATTATTTCCCAAAGTCTTGCAGCTGACAAGTGATGTTTCTAGGAGTCCATCTCCAACAGATTGAGTGTGAAATCTGTTTTTTTTTTCTCTATTCCACTGAAATGTGTATTTACTAACTGGGTATCTAATTATGAATTGAAGAATAACCTTTATTTAAATTAGTGCAATCAGACTATATCCAGAATATTTCTAGAAATGATTTTTAAGTGATTGATGAGCAAAATGAAGAGTAAAATATATTTTTTGTTCTCTTAAATGCAAACAGTCTGGGTTAAAATTTTCTCAATGATTATGTATGTTCAAACAATATTTTCCAAGATTATTTGAACTTAGATACAATTACTGAATTTAGGCAGGTATACATTAGAGTTTCTTAATCTTGGCATCATTGACTTTTAGGTGGAATAATTATTTGTTTTAGGAAGCTGTCCTGTGTGGGGCATCCTGTCCTCTACTTACCAGATGCTAAAATTATTCCGGGTTGGGACAACCCCAGATATCTTTAGAAATTGCCAAATCATACTCAGGTGAGAATCAATGGTCTATATTAATTTAACTGCAAAGACAAGTGCCATTTCTCAATATTACGTTGGACAATTATAAAGATTTACCATGAATTAGCAGAGGCATTAATCTTCTAATGATAGTATAGTAGTGGATATACTGGTACACGACATAACTATCTAAGCTAATTCTATATATACAGTAGACCAAAACAGACACATTCCAGGCATCCCTTCTGATCTTCCTTTGACTCCCCTTATCTACAGTAAAAATTTTCTTTAGCTTATTTTGCATCCTCCCAGCATATCTTTACTGGGAGAAAATTGGTCTCTCAGATTTTTGCACATCTTGCAAGTCAGGCACTGACCACCTTTTTGTTCTGGATTCTCTTTTGAGGATATTTATATAGCAAACATCCTTGGAAATGAAGAATCATTTCTCCCCGTGGAACAGTGTGCAAACATACTTACTCCCCATTATAAAACATTCAGGTTTTCTAAGTTCAGGTTCCTCTTACCCTGTAAATTCCCTTGCCCCTTGTAAATTATGGTTTCACACGATCCTCTTTGTGTTGCCCTATGGGAACAAAATGTTGATACTCCGGATACTGCTGTTAATAAACTTTTGTTGATCTCTGTTCCAGGAGTCTTCTCATTGCCTCCTACTTGAATTCATATATCCATATTAGGATACATTTTTTTTTTGTTTTGCCAGAAATGCAAAATCCCCAGTCCATCTCATTACTTTTTTTTTTTTTTTTTTTTTTTTTTTTTTTTTTTTTTTTTAATGTGGCCTCACCACTCTCTCACCCAGGCTGGAGTGCAATCTCAGCTCACTGCAAGTTCTGCCTCCTGGGTTCAAGCCATTCTCCTGCCTCAGCCTCCCAAGTAGCTGGGATTACAGGCGTGCACCACCACACCTGGCTAATTTTTGTATTTTTAGTAGAGATGGGGTTTCACCATGTTGGACAGGCTGGTCTCAAACTACTGACCTTGAAAATCTATCCTTTGACATGAGTGACAAATTACACGCTATTTGTGCCCCAAAATGCTGACTTCCACATATAGCATTTTAGTATATCCTTATAGATTATATCACATGAAATTTCTTTGTGCACCCATTGAAAGATTATTCCTAAGGACGTCATCCACTATATCACTTATTTTTTCCTCTTTATATAAGCATATTTTCATTTTAAAGGAAAGCTGATTTTTACCCAAACAACAGTTTCATATCTTTATGGACAACACAAAAGTTGTGAGTTACTGCGTTTGCATCCTGCCTATGTCTTTTAGGAAATGAAGGCTTCCTTTTTTAAGCCAACCTTTAGCAGTTGCATAATATCATTGATAATAATGTTGGGTGTTAACCTTACCACTGATTTATTACTTTTCTACTTTAAAATAATTGGACATCTGAGGAAATGGAAATAAGATATATATTAAAGATATGTGTGTGTATATATACATTCAAGTATATATAGTTTCATGCCAATCTCCATATTCTATATATAAATATATATTACATATATATATATATATGCCAACCTCTTAAAAAGTTTACATAGGGAGACATCTTCGAATAAATTTTTATTATTAGTGGAGTCAGGAGGTAGAATCACATGAGCAAAGTAGGCAGCAATATGTCTACCCTACATCAAGAAGATCACATGGTCTTTGGTGTTTTTCATTGAGTGTCCTGGTTAGTAGATAAATTATTGACATAGGGATCCTCAGGGAGGAAAGTGATTGTGATCCCAATACAAAGCTTGGAAAAGTGATGGAATGGACTAGAGTGGCACTTGACAAACTATTCTGAGAGTACCACTCCAGGAACCTCCGGAGAATTCACAAGCAGAGTAACATTAATGACAAGGGTGGCTTGATACTAGTTTTCAATACAAGCTCTGGCAGTCCTAAGAAAAGGCTTTTTCTGGCCAAAAGTGTTGCTTACTCTGGAAATCCCTAAGCACTGGTCATTCTGGCATGAAATCTTTCTTTGGGAAAACTTGCGTAAATGATTGAATATTAATTCAAAGAATTTTAATTGTTGAGCCCAAGTATTGAGTGACTTCGCTCTTCTCTGGAGACTGAAGTGGAAAGACCAAGTGTCCTTCAGGATGCGTGGACTCCATGTTCCACAACGTTGTGTGGCAGCATCAGAAGCCACTGCCCCAGTTGGTGAAAACCACCCTTTCCACCTTCTCCACTCTTTCTACTTTAAGGCTGACTGATTCCCAGACACTGAATTTACCCTGGAATTCATGGACATTGTGGTTTTTGTTTGCTTTTGTTTGGTTGGTTGGTTAGTTGATTGAGGGAAGTGAGGGGAAATGGTAATAATATCAGATGGGAAGAGTAAATTGATTAAAACTTCTTAAAAGGGGCCGGGCATGGTGGCTCACACCTGTAATCCCAGCACTTTGGGAGGCCAAGGCGAGTGGATCACCTGAGGTCAGGAGTTCAAGACCAGCCTGGCCAACACAGGGAAACCCCGTCTCTACTAAAAACACAAAAAACTAGCCAAGCGTGGTGGTAGGCACCTGTAATCCCAGCTGCTTGGGAGACTGAGGCAAGAGAATTGCTTGAACCTGGGAGGCAGAAGTTGAAGTAAGCCAAGGCCACACCATTGCACTCCAGCCTGAGCAACAAGAGTGAAACTCCATCACACACACACACACACACACACACACACACACACACACACAAAGTTCATTAAAAGGTAATAAAAGAGGTACGATCATGCAGAGCGTTATGCTGCCTACTTTTGCATTTTTGTCCTGTTTTCTCTTCTATGTTTCATTATTTTATGTGAGTTTTTAGATCTACTTAGGCCTTTGCAGATCAGGTTTGTTTAACAGTTAAATTCATCTACAATCAATCTTACTTTATGCATCCCTATATATTTATAGATGTTTAGAATGACATTAAAGATTTTGGTAGCTAAATCTGGCCAGTACAAACAATATATATTATCTCTAGCCTAAAAGTGGAATGTTGTCACTTATGAGCTCATTGTTACTTGACTGTGGTATCTGATTTAAAAAATTACCATAATATCTATTGCTACCTTTTTAGAATGAATTATTTTAAAGAAGCACTTCCATGGACCATAATCTCAGAGCTGGACAAGAGTTCTAAAACACAAAGTAGAAAAGCTGTCAATATTGTCAGTTATTAATGACTTCCAGTGATATAACACAACTAAATAAAATAAAATAAAAGATGACCCCATTTAATTGGTACTTCTAGGAAATTCAGGTGGGTGTCTGAGGTCACTGAAGAAACTGGGTTGGTTACCATATGGTGTAATCTAATCTCTTTCAATTCTGTAAGTCTGAAATATGTGGTATTTTCAATGCTTTTTTATTTGAGTATTACATTAAATCAGGAAACAGTCTCTTGGCTTGATGTTTGAGATGGCAGTGCAAAAAGCCTTCTGCTTTTAGTGCTATGGCATTGCTGATCACAATATTCATATGGCATTCTGATATAAGATCTGAGAAATAAACAGAAACAGGGTCAGTCATTTCAGAGAGGTGACTCCATTATATAGGTGGGTATGTGTAGCATTTTCTTGAGAAACGTTTAAGTTTTTCTTTGATTTTTCTCTGAGTTTTATCATCCCTAAGCTGATAAACACTTAAGGAATTTTGAGTAATAGTAGACAACTTCCATTAGTACTAAATAACCTTTGTGAATCAACTTGTATAAATTGCAGCACAAATAGTAAAAACAAAACAAAACAACAAAACACACTAAACTACAAAGAAGTCTGAGTGTTTGGATGTGACCCAAAGTGACCATTAAAGTTGCAAATTTTCTCATTAAATTAATAACAATAAAGCCATCCTCTACATCAATTGAAATGCCAGCGTACTTCTGAGTAATAACATCCCTTCCATGTGGTCTCTGAGATTTTGATTCTAGCTTTTATGAACACGAGCGTATTCTTTATTTTGAAGGCTGTGTTGATAGATGGCTCTGAATTGGAGGGCTTCCAAAATCTAAAGGGATTCTTTGCTGCTTGTCATGGTTACAATCCTTTTTCTCTTCAGTAGATTTTGCTTATCTAAAATGAGGAACTTTCTCAGTAGATGTGCAATTCAATCAAGTCATCTTTTTCCAGATACAGGAGTGGTTATTAATATTCTGCCCTCTCAGTTCTCTATGATGCCCTTTATGACCATTCAGACACAGGCATCCATACCTCACTGAGGACAGCAGGGACAGAATATGCTGCTGTGATACCAACTGACTCAATGACTTAGCTTCATGCTCTCTAAGAGCTGCCGACTCCTGTGCACCTAATAACTCCCACCCCTTCCCTGCTTGGTCCAGTGGTCAGATCGTGGGGGGATGGATCACCACAAGGCACTGCTTTCTGCTGTTCTGCTCTAACTCCTGACCAGACTTCACAAACAGCGTGTGCTAGCTTTACCACCCACAAATGCAGAGAACTTTTGGGGGAACATTTTGCACAGTCCTCAACCAGTTCTTTCCTAAAATGTTTGTGAAGTCACCAAACACATCGATGGTTCTCAGTAGATTTTCTTCCTTCTGTCTTTCGGTTTAGATACGTCGCATCTTTGTTTTCATTGCTTTCAGATTCTTTATTTATAGAAGGGAAAGGGGAATAGCTATATACCACACCCAAGATTTCAATTTTGAAAAATTTCAAATCTACAGAAAAGCTTCAAATTTATAGAAACAAAAGTATACTAAATACTAGTGAATACCTTTCAATTAAATTCTCCAGTTACAAATTTTACCACATTTGCTTTTTTCTCCCTCATTATCTCTATACCTATCCATCTATCTACCTAGCTACATCACTATATCTATCTTTCTGTCCGTATATTACACATACTCACACAAATGTGTTACCTTTTCCATCCTTTTCTATGTTTACTTTAGAAATCATGACAATATAGTTCGTGTATAAGAAAATCAGTAATAATTTAATATTGTCCAGTATGTAGATTTACTTATACTGTAATTTGTGGTTTCACCATAGTTTGATTTGATTTGTTTTGTTTCTGATCTCTATGATCTCTATATTCTCTTTCATGGAAAATGTCATTTTATTTGTCTGTGTGGTGACTTGGTTTATTTTGGTTTACATAACTGAGTTTTTGAAGAATCCAGAGGAGTTATCATTAGAATGTCCTGCATTCTGAATTTGTCTCGTTGTTTCCTTCTATTAAGCAGCAAGTGAAACATTTCTTCTGTTAAGCAGCAAGTAAAACATAGTAAGAATACTATGTAGGTGATATTGTGTACTTAAGGCATTAGAACAGGAGGCACATAATTTTATGTTGTTTCATTATTGGTGATGCTGGTTTAATGACTTGGTTATGGTGGTGACTGCCAGGTGACTCCATTACAAAGGTGGGTGTGTGTGTATATATATGATGTGCCAGTGTGTGTATATATATGTGTGTGTATATGTATGTATATGTGTGTGTATGCATATATGTGTATATATATATGATACACACACACACACACCCAGATATACACACATTATATTTATATGGTAAATATATATATATATATATGTATATGATAAATGATAAGTGAAGAATTGTGGCCTTGTGGCAATGTGAGCATCCTTCTTCCTAAAAATTTTCATCCAGTGGTTTTTATCATCTAATAATTGGTCCTTGGTAAAATCGGTTATTATTATGTATTAAAAAATGATGATATTTCTAATTTTGTCATATTCTTCTTATTAACTGGCATTCTTTGAAAATTACCTTTCTCTTAATATATATATATTCATCTTTCTAAGTTATATATTTAAGATATTTTAAATATTTAAGCATCTTGAAAAATTTAAAGTAGAACATGTTTTGTAATTACTATGATTTCTTATATAAACACCACATTTTGATAAAAATAAAAAGTATATTACATAAACTCATTAAAGTCTTTTAAATATATACACTTATCTGTTTCCTCTCAAAGCAATTTTTGTTAAAAGTAGGAAGGAGTAAAATCCACTGTGCCTTAGGTTTTCATTTTCTATTCCAACTAAAAAGTGCATGTCCACAGAAATGTATCGTTCATCCACTCAAACTTTCCTGAAAACCTGCCTCCATCAAGGGACTTTGTTAGCTGTAAAGTGCTGAATAAACTTGTGTTTATACCTCCACTCATGAAATAGGAAATACACATACACACACACATACACACATATGCATTCGTGTTTATACCTCGACTCATGAAATACGAAATATAGATACACACACATACACACATATGCATTCGTGTTTCTACCTCCACTCATGAAATAGGAAATACACACACATACACACATAAGCATTTGTGTTTATACCTCC
Organism: Rhinopithecus roxellana; assembly: GCF_007565055.1. Taxonomy (NCBI): domain Eukaryota; kingdom Metazoa; phylum Chordata; class Mammalia; order Primates; family Cercopithecidae; genus Rhinopithecus; species Rhinopithecus roxellana. The sequence goes on from NC_044566.1 coordinate 7,374,704, forward strand.
ACTCAGGAAATACGAAATATACACACACACATATGCATTCATGTCTATACCTCCACTGATAAAATAGGAAATACACACAAACACACACACATACACACATATGCATTCCTGTTTATATCTCCACTCATGAAATAGGAAATACACACACACACACACACATACACACATTCATGTTTATACCTCCACTCATGGTATAGGAAATATGCACACATACACGCACACACATATTCATTCCTGTTTATAACTCCACGCATGAAATAGGAAATACACACACACACACACGTATATTTGTGTTTTTACCTCTAGTCATGAAATAGAATATATGTATATAATATATGTTATGTAAATAGAATTATGTGTATACATAATATACAATTTTCTAATTTGGGCTGTAGGTCAATATACATACATTTCTCCTGGCTGTAGGTGACCATGTCACTTGCATTTATTATAATATATTTTAATTCATGGAATTTAAATGAAGTTTTAACACCAGAGACTTTCACAGAGATTCAGATAATTTGAGATAGTACATAATATGTTTAAAAAGCTTATTTTTTTCTGTGAGTATTGCTTGCTTCCATAGACGTTTCATTCTATAAAGGTTCAAAATATAATTTTAACTAACAAACTATGAAGGTAATTATACCCATTCTGCAGTCTGTTAGCAGCTCTTGATTGGATTCTCATAGCAGAATTTTCCCATATACAGTTGCTAACATAGAAGAAAAATATCATCTTCTTATTGGATTATCTTGTTAACTTGCTTTTGCCTAATATTTTGGCATCTTTTGGTAAATTTCTGAAATGAATGACAATAATTTACACAGACTACTCTAATAAACGGTATTTATAGCCTATGTGAAAATAAAGATATGCATTTTAGGAACTTTTGCAGACATAAACACTTGTTCTGTAAAATATTTGTCAAATGTAGCAGATATGGAAAGCATAGATCCTGGAGTGAAAAACCTACAGCTTGAATTCCACTCCATCATTTATTAGACCTGTGACTTGGTCAAGTTGCTTAATTTCTCTGAACATCAATTTACTTGTCTGTAAAGAGAGAGTGGTGGTACATAATAGATATTTTGACAGGTTGTTAAAAGCTACAGATGACGTGTGTTGGGAGTCTGATGCATAGTACTTCTATTAGGCAAGGTTTTTCAGAGGAAAAAGAACCAATAGGATGTGTATGTATACATATGTACACACACACACACACACATGAATGAGAGACATTTAATTTAAGGAACGGGGTCATGTGATCATGGGGGCTAGCAAATCTGAAATACTAAGCACAGGCAGGCAGATCTGAAGACAACGGAAGCTTTAACACTGCACCTCTAGTCCTTCTTCCTCAGGGGACCTCAGTCTTTTTCTCTTAAGGCTTTCAACTGATTAGATAAGTCACACACATTATAAAGGACAACCTGCTTTAATGAGTCTACCGATTTCAATGTGGATCTCATCTGAAAAATACCTTCGCAGAAACACTTAGTCTGAGGTTTAACCACATTTCTGGCTGCTACACGTCAAATTAGCTATCACAGAACCTCTACACAGAAAGGTACCGACATTTGTTAAAATCATAGAATTCTATTTACATGACAGACCAGAGCGTGTCTAGAGGGCTCCAGTGGCCCTGCAGAGTTTCCATTTTTACTGGCAGTTTCTTGGATAGTGTCTCCTATTGGCTGCTCTTACTTTCTATCTTTTCATTGTTTCTTTGAGATTTCATAGGAACAGTCCTGTTTTAGCTGAAAGTGTTGCTGGCTCCCAGGATCCCAAAGCCAGTGAGTAGATATGGCAAGTAATACCTGATCCCATATAGAAGAGGGAAAATCCCTCTCCACCATACCTGTGCCTTAAGGTAGCACTGTTTATCTAGCAGACTCACAAAAATCTACCACGAAAACAGTGACTTCAACTTCTAATTTAGCTTTTCTCCCAATTCATTCTCAAACCAATCCCTCAAATTAAGAAGCAAGGAATGCTTCATTAGTTACCTTCATTACAGTCGTATCCCTCTAGGTGCACTGAACTCCTTTGTCTTCAACTGATCCTCTCCTCTCCCCACAGAAGATCAATGTGCAGAGGAATATTTCCTTTAAAGCCAGGAGTGCATGCAACTAAGCAACTTTAGAGATGAATGGTTCCATATTCCCCAGAGCCAATTCTAGATGAGCTCAACTGATATACTCTTAAAAATAGTAATTCTATTTATTTTACAAGTGCTATGTTAACAGAGAGGTAAGTACCAGCATTGTAATTCATTACAAAGACCTGATTTTGATGTACAAACATAACTAAATAGCTACACCCTCTAATTGCAGAATCCAGATTTCCTCCAAACTTTATCTCATTCTAGCCAGGAAAACAGCTATCGTCTTTTTTTGGGTTTGTTTTTTTTCATCAAATGCTTTTATTATCATGTTTGAAGCTTTTGATTAAGTTGGCATCGTAAGAAACTCTTTCCTATTTTCTTTCATGTTTTTCTTGACAAGCCTGAGTCAGTAATTCTGGCTAGTATTACAGGTTCATGTTTTTGGGTACATTCATTTATCATGGAGTGAGTCACTTTGCTGTTTTTGTTTCCACTGTATTCTGAAAGGCACCCACAGAAACATGACAAGAATGCAGGCTTGCATGGAAGAAATTCTCATGCCGGGTCTGCTCTGTCTCCACAGTGAGTCTAGCCTACATAACATCGTCTTTGAACAATAGAAAGCAATGGCTAAGGATAAAAGAATGGGTTCAGATAAAACAGAATTTTCTACCACCCCGAATATTCACTCCATATTTAATCTAAAGCCAAATATTTTAACATAAATATGTTTTTATTGTCTTTGTCCTAGTCTCCCAATAGGGAAGTTTTTGTACTTGGTACTTCTTTGTTTTTTTTTTTGTTTGCTGGCTTTTACTATTTTCTTAATTTTAAATTCTAAGCCTCCAGGTGCCTTGTTTATAAAAACGATTCTGGATTTTCTACTTTTTAAATATGGTTTCTTAACCATTTGCAGTTTTGCTAAGAGGAAAGGAGAATCTATAAAGTTTGTTTACATGAAAGGAAAATCTCTGTATAGCATTCTATCAAAACTGTAAGAAAATGCAAATTAATTATTAGTATTGATAGGGTTTGGCTGTTCCCTCCAAATCTCATGCTGAGATGATCCCCGGTGTTGGAGGTGGGGTCTGCTGAGAGGTGTTCGGGTCATGGAGGCATATCCCCCATGACTTGGTGCTGTCCTCCTTGACTCTCTCTTGCTCCTGCTCTGGCCATATGACATACCTGCTCCCCCTTCACCTTCTGCCACGAGCAAAAGCTCCCTGAAGCCTCCCCAAAAGCTGAGCAGATGCCGGGACCAGGCTTGTACAGCTTGCAGAACTGTGAGCCAATTAAACCTCTTTTCTTTATAAACTACTCAGTCTCAGGTATTGCTTGGTAGCAAGGCAACAGCAGCCTAATAAAAGTATACCTAATGGAAAGTGAGCCATGTCGTTTGTTCCATTGAATATATTTGGACAATTAAATCAATAATAAAAAAAAGAAATTATATGCGGTTTCTGACTCGGGTTGCTTGAATTTAAATGGTAGCAGAAGATTCCCCTATCTGGAAAAGAGAAAGTCTTCCTAGGAATCCTTCTTCTGAAACACATTTTCACTTGGAAACCTAACAGATAAATGCAAATATGAAGAGGGAGCTTTTCTATTTAAAGTGTGAGAAGAGGGTGTCGGGTGCCAGGTTCTACCTCATTAAGCTCCTTTCAAATGCTGAGATGCCATAGACCCCTGGTGCTATCTTCCAGGAACTCAGACTCAAAACTCTTGCGCCAGAAACAACTAGATGGATAAATCACAAAATGAAACAGAGAGAAAAAACAGTTTTCCCAATGCTCTCACCCCTATTACCTGACAAAAGTCCTGGACAATGGTCTTGAAATCAGTTCCTTCAGGTCTTTAGCGGGTCTCTGTAGTTTTTCCGTAAGTTACCAGCCACGTGCTTGGAGGCAAGCTGGCTAAAGTAAACTTCTGAACTGAACTGAGCTTGATAGAGTTCTGTGCTCATATTCCCAGCACAGTCTCCATGTTGGGAGGGAAAATTGCTTTTTCTCTCATTGCAGAAAAAAAAAAAAAAGTGTCAATGATCAAGTCTACATTCCTTACAACTTCTGTCCGTTTCCTGCGCTTCATGGATAATCAAATTCCTCACAACAAAACTGAGGAGCTGTCTCTCAAAATTGTTGACTTTTGCCTTATAAGGTTGGTAGAAGTGAGAATGTGGTATTTTAAGTTCTCAAGACTGACTTTATGTATCCATAGGGAATAATGTATTTTATCCTATTTTCTTACTCTGTGTGTATTAAGGGTCATTTAAAAGTTCTCTCACATCAGTAGAAATGACTGAGCTGCAGTTTGCTTGTTGACAATGTATAGGCACAATATATCATTAGAAGAGTGATATAGGGGCCGGGCGCGGTGGCTCAAGCCTGTAATCCCAGCACTTTGGGAGGCCGAGACGGGCGGATCACGAGGTCAGGAGATCGAGACCATCCTGGCTAACACGGTGAAACCCCATCTCTACTAAAAAATACAAAAAACTAGCCGGGCGCGGTGGCGGGCGCCTGTAGTCCCAGCTACTTGGAGGCTGAGGCAGGAGAATAGCGTGAACCCGGGAGGCGGAGTTTGCAGTGAGCTGAGATCCGGCCACTGCATTCCAGCCTGGGCGACAGAGCGAGACTCCGTCTCAAAAAAAAAAAAAAAAAAAAAAAAAAAGAGTGATATGACTATTATTTTGGTGAAATAATACAAAAAGAATCATAAAAATAGAGCTGTCTAATAATGAACCATGTGATTAAAAAAAGAAAAGTTAACTTTCTCATCACTGGAAATAAGGAATGAGCCAGTGGCCATGGATCACTGATATCATTGTAAAGATTCCTATATTGAGTGGGAATGCAGATAAAATAACCTCCAAAGTCTCTGCTAAATCTATGGTCATATAAAAGAAATACAGCTGGATTGCCTATCAAAAAGATCCAGGGCAGTGGATACTAACTTTCTTTACTTGCAGCCAAAGCTTTGAAATCTTAGTAGAGTGTTTTGTTGTAAATTTAATTGATTAACCCTGATTATACTGCAGTCAGCAAATTAAATTCAAGCCTGTATTATGAAATATTATGAAATAAACACTTTAGAACTGTCATCTGTATTAAGCAGCTGTAAAAAAGCAGTGTCAAGCCTTGATGATTTCATAGAAAATTGAAATAATTTTCAATATTCCTCATGGTGATTTATATGTTTTGTAAAAACACACAGAATAAAAACAAGCAAACAAAAAGACCAAAATGTTATTTAAAAATACTTAAAAAAGAAACAGTTTGGAAAAAAATCTCGATATTGGCACTAATTTAACTTTATAAACTTTCCAGTGTAGTTCATGTTCAGTATATTAGCATAATATTGGTTGTATTAGAGGGGCTCGGTATTTCTTACTGACTTAAGTATGTTTAAGTAAGAGCGTATCTGTTTTGATTAACGAGGTCTACATACCTTCTCTCTTGATTACTCTCCAGTTTTGGGGAAATCACTTTGGTAGCTGTATCAGCTCTTTTAGGACACCTGAAAACTTCTTAACAAACTAAGTGGTACCCTAGTAAACAAAAAGAACTCACACAGCTTCCCTTGAGACGAATACATCATTGGGAATTCTGAGAAACCACTTAAAACATAATTATTGTTTTGAATGAATCAGCAGAGAATTCTAGTCTAAACGCTTCTAAAAGCCTACTTTTTTTCTAATTTTATTACATTTAAATTTAAAGATTTTTTTCAAATCATTTTTGAACGAGAACAGTCCTTAGATTATTTTAAAAGATTAGGCTAAAATATGCAAAATTCCCTTCAGTAATACATTTTTTAACTGGAATTATAATTAGTCATAAGGGGAAAGTCATTTTAGTGGAAAATAAAATTCAAAAAAGCTAAACATTAACTGCTGAAGTTGCTTTTTGCCCTTTGCAAATTCTTTCTTCATTATATCATTCTCTCTATATTTTTGAATGCGTATATTTCCAAAGAAATTACCTTTTGCTTAATATAAAATTTTAGGCAATTAGATGCAAAAGTGTAGTAAAGCAACATTCAAGTTGCCAGTTTAAACATAGGGAAGCAAAACAGCCCAGGAGTTAAAGTTCTGACGGCTATTTTAACTAGCACCCACGGCCAGTGCCACTCAGTGCACAGACACATGTCCATTTTCACAGTCACCGAGGACTTCTAAGAGTTGATTTTGAAACATAATGGAAATTACCTTTTGGGGGAAATAATATAAATTTGAGATAAATTGTTGACTGTCCGTACTCAAAAGATGTTTTTCCAAAATGAAAAAAAATGTAAATGTCCTCAGCATAACAATCTAGGATAAGTAGTTAATGATGCTGCATTAAGGCATTTCTTAGGGCTTGCAAATTCATGACGGACATTTGGTGATAGCCATGTCCCGGGTTACAGGAGTTCCTTCTTGCCTCCTCCTTTCTTCCTTTCTCTCTCTTTCTTTCTTTCTTTCTTTCTTTCTTTCTTTCTTTCTTTCTTTCTTTCTTTCTTTCTTTCTTTCTTTCTTTCTTTCTTTCTTTCTTTCTTTCTTTCTTTCTTTCTTTCTCTTTCTTTCCTTTCTTTCTTCTTTCTTTCTCTTCTTTCTTTCTTTCTTGCTTTCTTTTTTATTTATTTCTTTCTAAAGGAATGTATAAATTAATAACAAAAGCCTTTAACATATAAACAAATTGATAAATGACTGAACAAACCAAACCAAACTGTCCACCGATGTTTTTTCTTGTGGTAGCCTGCTCCAACCATACCGGCAAGGCCTACAAAAAGAAAAAGAAAAAAAAAAAAAAAGTATGTATTTGGTGATATTTTCTTAAACAAAGATTTTTTATTGTAATGCCTCACTGTTTCTCTCGTTTGAATCTGAGTCGCAATTTAGACACAGATCCTGAGGTCACATCCTGGCTCATAGCTGGATACCATAGAGCATGTGCTGTGCTCCTGACTCCTCATCTACGATGTAGAAATGATAAATCCCACAGCAGAATGTTCGAGTGAAAAAGAAATAGGAAAACATAACATATCATGCATAAGGCCTCTTATAAAAAAACACAGATTCCAAAATGACATGGTGATTATCATCATTTTATTATAGCCAATAAATTGCCAGGGATTTTAAAAACTACCGTTCTCTGAGAATTCTATTTAAGAACATACATATAGATAAAATAGGCATTCAAGATTTTGTAACAGGATCTGGAAATAAAGTCAACACAAAACTTTTATATCCTGCTGCTGATATTCAATTTTCTGTTCTTGAACAGATATTAATTGTCCACATTCCCTAATTTCTCTCTCAAGTTTACTTAAAAAAAAATCTACTGGGATTATCTACATGGTGCCAGACACCCGTGAAGGACAGGGTAGCAGAGAAAATAAACACACTCCCATTTCTATGGTGTTTATCCTATAATGGAGGACATTCTTGGCTTGCGCATTTATTTGGTTCAGCTATGTAAGGGATGGTAAAGGGAATATGTTCATTATAAAAACATAGTCTTACTTTCTCTCCCAATTACAGTAAATGTTCAGAGGTATGGGAATGGTCAAACAGAAAATGGAAAATTATAATAAAAAAAAGAAAGATATCCAAGTCCAAAGTAAAACTATACAATTTTATAACACAGACCAAGAAAATTTTCACATAGAATTTGGTATACTTTCATTGCCCCATCAAATCCACCCTTTTAGTGCTCTGTAGTCACTTTCTGTTTTTAACATATGTAACTGGGCATTCTGAGCTGCTTCCTTGGAGTGCAGACATTAGTAATACAGATAACTTCTGTTCCTCTTCCCCCTACACACCGCTTGTAAATCAGTACTTATTTATTTATATGTTTTCAACTTTTGGAGTTATGACAGAGAAGAAGTAGACGAATTTAGGTAGAAAGATAGGAAGGAATTGCTGAACCAAAACTGAATGAGAATTGAACAAAGAAACTGGTCTCGCCATGGGTTTAGTCTCCAACTCAGAAAAAATGAATGTTTATATTGAGTGACTTGTCAGATCAGGATAGAAATTAAAACTAGAAGCCCTCAGAAATTGGAGAATATAATAGAAGATTATACGCAAATTAAGCAGAAATTCAGGAACTTCTTTCAGGTACGTTTGAATCAAAAGTAAACCAGGGATTGGCAGCACAGATGCACATCACCTCGGGACGTTCAGCTGCCCTCAAACCATGACTTTTGCTTAAGGGCCTCAGGTTGGTAATATCCCTAACCTCAGTGTGACAGAGACAAGTCCATTAATCTCTGGAATAAGGCAATCTCCTCATAGGCTTCAGCTTATTCAAATCAGTTTTCAGACATGATAGGCAGCATATACTACAGGTTCACCAAGCATAGGCAGTGATTTATCTGTGAATGGGAGTAAACAGAAATAACCCACTAAGTTTACAGATATTGAAATTTGTAGACGTAGTCTACAAAAATACTATGTTTTTGGGGAAAATGGTAAGTATATGCACTCAAACAAGAGACTGTGTATTAAGTTATCTAAAATATTTAAAACAGATCAAAGGAAACTTCTATAAATAAAATCTAAAAACCTGAAACCACAAAGTCTATAGGTGAAATTAACAGTACATTAGAAAGAAATGAAGATAGAATGAGTGAGTTAGAAGAAACTCAAAGAAATTATACAGAATAAAACAGAGGAATTAAGAGACATGGAGGACTGAATGAATGGTTAGGCTTTATATTGAATCAGAGTCCTTGAAAGAAAAGAAAAAAGGATGGGTTGAAATAATGTTTGAAGAAATAGTGCCTGCGAATATTCCAGAGCTGAGGAAAGACACCAGTACTCAGATTCAATGACTGGAACAATTTTTCAGTTGTATAAATACAAAGAAATTTTGCTGATGGTATAGCTGCAAAACACCAAAATCAACTGAACATTTTAAATGTAACCTTGAAAAGAAAGTGAATGTAAGAAATTAGCATGATAGGAGAAATATTTAAATCAGTAATTGATTTCTCATCAACAGCAATGTAAGACGAAAGAGAATGAAATAACTTCACAAGCTGAAACATAATAACTCTGAATCTAATGCTTGAATTTCTTTCACAATTATATTGTCTAATAATCCAACAATCACATTAGAAATTAAATAGGAGCAAGAATACCTACTGCAGCCTTATTTGTATTGCTAAAAGCATAGAAATAGCATCCGGGTCAATAAGGAGGCATTTCGATAATAATTATGAGCTAGCAGTTCATTGAAATGTTGGGCATCCATTAGAAAGGAAAAGGCAGTTCTTAAATACCCATGTGGAGTTGTATTCCAGATGTAATTTTTGCAAGTGCATTGCCATTTGCATAGAGAAAATGTATGTGTATGTGCAGACACATGTGTAGATTTTGTGGTAATCCCTGGAGAGGTACTCAAGAAAATAATTGTCCTTGTGGAGAGAAATGAGGTGCTGAAGAAAAACAGCCAAGGTTGGGGGATTCATACTCTTTCTACCCCTTGTACCTTTTCAATCTTGTTTCACATGTACTATTATTCATGAATTACATATATTTTTAAAGGTTGGTTTGATTTTATTTTTTAATTAAAAGCATAGCTAAAACACAAATATCTCCACAGTTATAAACAGCACAGATTAAGGAATAGTGTTGTGAAGTATCTTTGTTTTAGGGGTGATTGTGTTAAAGTTCTGGGAACTTAAATGACCTTTTTCATACCATCCAAATACTGATTTGAGAATTTAAATCCAAATCCCTCTACAAAATCCATCCTCTTATTTTTACTGTTTAATACCGCCACATATTTTTTTAAAAGTCCTATACATTTGGTACTATATAAGTTGTATTGCCATCAAATGAATATTCATGTTCACTCTAGCATTCATATGTGTTGTCCAACCTATGGGGTCCTGGGGTAGATGATTAGGTCATGAGGACAGAGTCCTCATGAATGAAGTGAGTGCCCTCATAGAGGAGACTCCAGAATACTCTCTTGCCGCTTCTTTCCACCATGTGAAGGCCCAGCAAGAAGAAGGTCATCTATGAATCAGGAAGTGATCCCTCTCCTCTCTAGACACCAGGTGACTCTGCACGTTGATCTTGGGCCTCCTAGCTTCCAGAATCCTGAACGTATTTCTGTTTATAAGCCAATCAGTCTCTGGTATTCCATTATAGCAGCCCATACATACCAAAGCTGTGGCACTAACAAAATCCAACAAAGAAGAGTTGGATCTAATTGTTTTATTAAAATTTGATCTTTGCTATGGCCTAAATAGCAGAGACCAGAGTTTTCTCCTTCCACTGTGTGAGCTTATAAATGGGCCGCTAACAGACAACAAATCTACCAGCACCTTGAATCTTGGACTTCCCAGCCTCCAGAGCTGTGAGCAATCAATTTCTGTTGTTTATCAGCCACTTAATTTGTGCTTTTTCATTAGAATAGCCCAAAACGAGTAAGAAAATCCCCCAAAGCAAATCAAGTGCCTGGTACATGCCTATATGCTTAGTAATATTTTTTTGAATGAATAAAGGTAGAGTGAATGTGTATTCCCTTTGAATGTAAACCTTTAATACCAATTGCAGTATGATACTGAATTCGCTTAAGAATTATTTTTATATAGTTGCATAGAAGTAATTTATAATATGGAAATGTTTCTCAAATTTACAGAAATTTGATCAATATTATATTTATTTTATGTAAATTCCCAAACTAAAAAGACATGTTTTTTCTCTCACTGTCCATGTAAATTAGTGGAAGACATTGATCTCAAATTACAATATTTAACTGTATTAAATTATGTATGTAGATGCAGACTCCATGATAAAAGATTAAATGTTTGATAATTTTAAGCCAGATCCTATTATTAAAATCATCAATGATTTTTACTCTGGAGGTGTAGCCACATGACATTACCTTCAGAAAGCTTCAAAGCAGCAAAAGCATGTCACAGATCCAAATGCAGTTCCCAGTGCCAAGAAAATAGCTAATATACATGGGCATCGTTCCAAAAAAACCCATATGGCAATGTGAGTTGAACATCTTTTACAGCAGCAATTCCATTCTAACCCAAGTTCTTTCCCTTAAATAGCACCTCTTTTATTTCCTGTAGTCAAACTGGCTGTACAATCCTCACTCTTGCCAAAGCCCGTCTGGGATGTGCATCTCCAGGAACCAAAGTGCTAACCCTTTCTTTTTACTAGCCTGCTCTGCCAAAATCCATCTTGACACACCTTAAATTATATTAGATCAAAGGCTGAAAATTATATGCCATCAAAAGCAGAAAGATAAAATGTTTATCTACCGCATTAGGGATGTGCGATGTTTTTAAAGCACTTGATGTTTGAGTGAGACATTATTCAACGTCTCTGCAGTGCAGCATGGCTTACTTCCTTGGAGTAGTTGATAGATATATTGTAACAGGCTGGTGGCAAATATGAAGTGGCATATTCAGTATGTGTTTAGGATGTTTATGTGTTCTCTGATTCTTGTGGTGCTCTGTCTAATTGGAAATAAGGTTTACGTGGTGAGAGCAGTGAAGCAATGATAGAGCAATACTATAAAAGCGAGTCCTACCACCGGCACTCCATTTCTTTTAATGGATTTCTACATATTTGGAAACTTTTCTAATTTCTCCTTAAAAAATAAGCCCATAAATGTCAAGAAGAATGTTTTCCTTCCTAATGGAGTTTGCTTGCCAAGCTGGCTTTGTTGCAATGTCTGTAGGTGGGCTACGGTAAAGACCAGTAGAATTGAAGTAATTTTAAATGAATATTGCCTCAAATGAAATATAAACAATGAACTGTGTACCCAGACTTCAAATTGGTAAACAGATGATGCTATCATCAAGTATATTTTTAATAAATATTTGATGGAATTTACTGAAGTTCATATTTCAATAATCCATCATCCACTCCTAGATATACATTGAGATTACAAACTTAACAATTTGTGCTGTTGCCAGAATTAAAATTTCCTAGTAAAGTTCAACTATTATATACCCTTAGCATTTTTGCACCCTTAATTTTTTTCCTGATTATTTTGCAGGCTATAAGCATGTTAACCTTTAGGACTCTTTTATGTCCAGGTACTATTTAAAAATGTATTTTAGACACAACAATCATACAATATTTTCTACTGTTATGGTTTAACAGTAGATAACTAAAATTATATATATATATAGACAAATTCTCACGCTGTCGCCCAGACTGGGGTGCAGTGGTGTGATCTCAGCTCACTGCAACCTCCGCCTCCCTGGTTCAAGTGATTCTCCTTGATTCTCCTGCCTCAGCCTCCAGAGTAGCTAGGATTACAGGCACCCACCACTATACCTGGCTAACTTGTGTATTTTTAATAGAGACAGGGTTTCACCATGTTGGCCAGGCTTTACCATAATTGATTATGTTTCAAAAAATAATACAAATTTCAGAAAAATTCACTTGGCAATAATTTTTATTAACTTACACTCTGGGTAGAGAAAAGTAAAACATTGAAAAGGTAACTATTTGCTTTAACACTTACCTGTAAAAACATTCATGAATTTATCTACAATTTCTTGGAAGTAGAAATATATTCTCAACGTTGTTTTAGAAGCACATATTTAATGGAGAAATTCGTTTTTATAGTGTCATTTTTAAACGTAATTTTTAATTTGGAAAATTATGACAAAAACTCATTCATTTGCTTTTTTGGAAAAATGATACGTAACCACAAGTATATGTCAAGTCCTGCAATATGCATAGGGGGTTAATAAAATGTAGGATGACATGGTTCAGACTTGTTTAAGACAAACAGCACTGATAGGCTGTTCCATAAAACTTGTTATATTGCTTGGAAGAAATGAGGCCCATATATAACTGAATACATCAAACTTAGGAAAAAGACAACTACCACCATGTGTTTATCTAGCCCCTGCAATATAATGCATTTTATGCTACACCGTGAAGATCGCTAGCCATTATGAAGATTCTTAAGGTCATGGGATGACAAGACATCTATAATGCAATTATTCCAGCATTGTGTGGTAAGTGCTCTGGGCTGTGTGGATAAAATGCTTCAGAAACATGAGAGATACCTATGAAAGATAGCTGGAAAAAGCTTCAGAGAAGATAGAACTTTTGAATTTGGGTCTTAACATTCTAAAAAAAGAAATAGTTTGACCAAAGATATGGAAATTTATTTGAATTTGACATATTTGTTTGTTTGTTTGATAGAGATAGGGTTTCTCCACATTGCTCAGGTCAGTCTAGAACTCCTGAGCTTGAGCAATCAGCCTATCTTGGCCTCCCAAAGTGCTGGGATTATAGGTGTAAGCCACATGCATAGTCTTGAATTTGACATATTTTGATATTTGGGTAAGGGAAGAAGATTAGTGCAATGGTTTGCACATTTGACCCCTCCAAACCTCATGCTAAAATTTGATCCCTGGTGTTGGAGGTGGGGCTTAATGGGAGGTGTTTGGGTCATGAGGGTGGATCCCTCATGCATGACTTGGTCCCACTCTGGCCTTAATGAGTGAATTCTCACAGTGTCAGTTCTTGGGAGAGATGGTTGTTAAAAGGAGCCTGGAACCTCACCCCTCTCTCTTGTGTTCTCTCTATACACATTAGCTTCCCTTCGCCTTCTACCATCATTGTAGGTTTCCTGAGATCCTCACCAGAAGCAGATGTTGGTATGCTTCTTGTACAGCCTGCAGAACTGAGAGCCAAATAAACCTCCTTTCTTTGTAAATTACCCAGACTCATGTATTTCTTTATTGAAACATAAATGGACTAAAACATTTGATGTGGTTGAAGTGTAAGTTTTATGGAAGAGATGGCCAAGGATGTGTCCAAATGGGGTGGTTGGTAACAGACTTTGAATGTTTCCCAAATGTATGCCAAAACATCTAGACTTTACTTTTGAGCTAGAGGAAGAACAGGCACAGCCAAAACTAATTGGAAACGTGATAGATTGCATTTTGGTTGAGAAGGATAATTCTGTTATTAAAAGACTAGATCGCCATAGAGAGAGTCAAGAAGACACCAATTTCAGTGGCCATTGTGAAAGAGGACTTGGGTTCACGGAGCTGGGAGAAAGAGGTCAGAGAGCAAGGGCAGGCTTTTTTGGTCAACTTGACATCAGGGATGATATACAAAGAAAAGGCAGAGAGGAACAATCTGGACAGTGATGTCAGTAGAGATTTGGGAAGCTCATTTTGATAGAATGGATCAAACGAAATCCAAATAAAGTAAAATTCTCAATTATGAGAATCCAATTAAATAATTTTGCTTTAAAGAAAACTAAGATTTTTAAATGCCAAAGATAAAAGCTGAAAGTCATTATAACTTTAGTCTTCCCTAAAAGTGTTTTAAGCAAGAAAAAAAAAAAAAAAGCACTATATTTTTGAAACAAGTTGACAGGGTATTTGGCTTAATTTAAATGATTTCTCCAGCAGATATTCCTATTGTGGTCCATACATTTTCAGTTATTTATTTATTTTTGGACCACACAGTAAAGGGTTGGACAGAGATAAAAATCAGGGAAAAGGAAAGTCCGGACATAGAAACCACTGAGTGGGCAGAGCACTGTCCAAGATCAGGGGGCACAATGATGGAAGTGCCACTAAGGTTGTTTCCAGGCTGTCCTAGCTGTACAGAGCCAAGAGGGTGAGTCTCTCAAAGCCACAGTTGAGAAGGAGGTCACTTGAGTAGCAGGAGAGAAATGTTGGCAAGATAACTGGGCCACAAACACAGTCCAAAGACAGATCACAGAAGCCCATGAGGAAAGTCAGGAAGGAATTACTGCAACTCAATAGCTGCTATCATAAAAACAACCCTGCCAGTACGTGGGAGCTGGTGTCTTCCTGTGAAATACACTCCACCTAATTATCCTACAGCAAGATACTGCATCAGTGCATTCACGTTGCCTGTAAGTCTGCCTTGCCTTGTCTTGCCAAGGGTGTGATCCAAAACTGAGTGGGCTGATATGAATTGGGTGGTGCTTTCAATTCCCTACATAGTTTGCCTCCTAAAAATCTCCTTTGGTATTTGGACCATGGGAATGCAAAGGAGCCATTCATCCAGGTAAATTAGAGCTGGAGGTAGGGGCTGACCCTCTCCCGGGGCCTCAGGGAGCTTCTTTGTGGGTCTTGGCCTGAGTGAGAAAGATAGCATCTAGCATCACAGATAACTTCTTTTTGATACCTAGCCATATTTCTGATTTTCGTGTTTATTAAGAGTGAGAACTACATTTCCTACTAGGCTAGGTCTTACTTCACAGTTCTTAAAACGTGTTAAACCTATTTGTGGTTCTCCTTTGAATTCTTCCCAAGTTCTCCCAATGCCTCTGAAGTTGTGGAGCTGCTCCTCTAGAGATGCTGTGTCTATGATGCCAACCCAATCACAAAACACAAGCAAAAACAAACAGCTACACCAGACTTTCCAGACTCTAAACATCAAATCTCCTCTTTGACCCTATTGTGAAAGTGAGTTATTTAAAGTAAGAG
This sequence comes from Rhinopithecus roxellana, assembly GCF_007565055.1. Lineage (NCBI taxonomy): Eukaryota > Metazoa > Chordata > Mammalia > Primates > Cercopithecidae > Rhinopithecus > Rhinopithecus roxellana. Next base: position 7,390,266 of record NC_044566.1, read on the forward strand.
TCATTGATTTGCTGTTAAATACATTATTTGCCAAATAATTTGACTCTGTAATCCCAGTGTAGTTATAATTCTGTGTGGCTAACCCTGTGTTGCTCTGGAATTCTGTCCTTTGATTTAATGAATTCTAAGATGCTCATTTAATTTAATTTTTTTAAGATCTTCTGGTTTACTTGAGTCTGAGTAGGCTGATCCACAGAATCCTATTCAAAGAATTCCAGTGAGCCTTTAGGAGGATCTTAAGCCCTCCACTAGCTTCCTGGCATTAGTTGGCTTTGAGAGCCAACCTAAGTATTTCAGAGCTGCTAGTGAAATGAATCTTTCTTACAAGTTTTACAGAGGGTTACAGAAAGTTCCGTTTCTGACTCACCCTGGTTTTGAGAAACTGTTTTTTAGGGTCACTCTCCAAGGTTGGAATCTCTCTCTTTCCCTCTCTGTTGGTTAGTGCCCTATAAACACTGACAATTTTCTTTCTCTCCAGTTCTTCATTCTTGGTCTAGTGCTTCAGTTTCCAAGTCCACATGGCTATGCTACAGTGTAGGGTTATTTAGACATACAATTTCATGATTTCTTTCTTCTGGAATTATTTGCTTGACTTGTGATTAGCTTGTCTGAATAAACTTTTTAACCATTGTTACACGATTTCCCTTTTCCTTAAATTTGTTGTTTCTATATTAGAAGCAGGAACGCTTAGAATTTGAAAAGCAGTGTTTGAATGCACTTATTACCTGGTGAATCATCATTTACTGCTATCTTACAAATGACCACAGCACACTGTAGATTTAAAGAACAATTATTTGCACATTTCTCAATTCTGTGGGTCAGAAACTGGCAGCACTCAGCTGAGTGACTCTTCTGTTTTATGGGAATGCACGGCGTTCACTCAGAGACAGATAGCTGCTGGGTAGGCCAGTGCCAAGGACCAAGGATGGCATCACTTATGTGTCTGGCCCTTGACAGGGATGCTGGAATTCTGGGCTCACCTGGGAGTGGAGATGGCAACACCTACATATGACCTCTCCAGCATGGCAGTCTCAGAGTGGATATGGCAACAGCTACACATGACCTCTCCAGCATGGCAGTCTCAGAGTGGATATGGCAACAGCTACACATGACCTCTCCAGCATGGCAGTCTCAGAGTGGATATGGCAACAGCTATACATGACCTCTCCAGCATGGCAGTCTCAGGTTACTGGCACTTCTTAGGTCTCAGCTGAGGACTCCAGTGCAGGTGTTGCAAGACAGCAGATGCAGCATTGCTTAAGGGTATCCCGAAGTCCCAGAAAGCTTCTTCAGGTAGATTCCAGTGGAGAAGGGAGTCACCAAGGCTGGACAGAGTCATTTATCCTTGGTGGGACTAGCAAAAAGTCTTCACCGTCTCTCATCGCACACACGTGGGTAAGTTTTGGATTGGTATGATCTTTTTCCATAATCTCATTTTCATGATTTCTTAATTGAAAATATAATAGTAAATACCAATCTCACAGAGTTGTTATGAGGAATGAAGAAACTTAATCAAATGACTTAATTATTATTTTCATTTCTTATTAATTTGTTCCTATTGAAATTAATGTTATGTCTGGTCTCATTTTAAATTATTCATTGTTCTGAATTTGGATCCCATCCTCAAGTTTTCAATGCTTGACTCTTGATGAATTCTTGTATTATACCTCAAATTTAATAAAATCCTTTTAATCTTGTCTTCACCCTAGCATTGTCTATACTGTCCCCTGGGTGGAAGTTTCCCATCATCTAATTATTGTTATCCACAAATTTGACTTGTCTCTCCAGTCCCTCTGAAAAACATGTCCTTTCTGTTACATGGGGGGTATTTGAAGGCCTTTGGACTTCCTATTCTTCCTAGGTGAAACGCTCTCCCTTCAGATATCAGAATTTTCCTCTCTCTCTTCCATTCAGAACTCTGCTAAACAATCATCTTACCAGAAAGATCTTTCTTCATCACCCTATGCTAAATAACACTGGTCCCATGCTGGGTTGAGTTACTCTTTTTCCTTGAATCCTGCTGTAGACTTTTCTTCAGACACTTACCATCACCAGGCATAATGTGAATGTGTTTGTTCATTGCATATCTTCTCCAAGTGAACGGAAACTTGATGACAAGAATGTGTTCCATGACTGGGTGCGGTGGCTCACGCCTGGAATGCCAGCACTGTGGGAGGCCGAGGCGGGTGGATCACAAGGTCAGGAGCTCGAGACCAGCCTGATCAACGTGGTGAAACCCTGTCTCTACTAAAAATAAAAAAATTAGCTTGGCTTCTGTAATCCCAGCTACTCGGAGGCTGAGGCAGGAGAATCACTTGAACCCTGGAGGTGGAGGTTGCAGTGAGCTGAGATCACTCAAGGAAAAAAAAAAAAAAGGAATGTTTTCCTTCACCTCTGAATCCCTAGTGTATAGAGGAGAGCCTGGAACAGAGTAGGGGTTCCATAAGCAAATCAAATAAATGACTGAAAAAGAGTTAAGGGACCAAGGTCAAACACAAAAATCTAATTCAATTGCTAAACGGTTATTCTGTTTAGGCTAATTGGTAACCCACGACTGCTTGTAAAATTAAATTTCATTGAATGGTACATATTTCAAACATAAACATAGGTTTTTCTTATGAATATAACTGAACTGCAGATTGCAATCAAGATGTTCCCTCCCTTTCTCTCTCATTTAGATTTCTCATCTTATTAGCCATTACTGATCCTACTCTAGTGGTTAAATGCTTAGTTTGGGACATTATCTCAGCCATACCCTCAGAATGGTTGATTCAGTGGTTCATTGCCCATGTCTGCTGTGATGTCAATAGGCTGTTGAATGCTGTGGGCAATCTCATATTTGGCTAATGATGGGTCTTCAGAAAGCAACACCCTTCAGATTAGTTCAGCAGGGTTCAGCTCTGCAGTGACCGCAGTTGGGCTGAGCAGGCTGCATGCCAGGCAGAGCTGTCCCTCTGCTCCAGCCAAGAGTGGAACGGGCACTTCTTGGGATTTGGGTAAGGAAACATTTGTCTGAGCAGTTTTACCACCTTAGTATGGATTTGGTTCTTCTATTTGTATACAGAATAAGCCACATTAAAAAATGAAAAGAAAAAAGAACCAGTTCATTTAATCAAGACATGTTAGTGGTTAGACATCTTTTATAAGAACCACATCGATAATTCACCTTTTTAATTTTCAAATTAGTTTTTGGTTATTTTGTAGACAGAGAGCCTTAGCCATAAATTAAAAGTAATGATAATTAGCCACATGTTCTTCATTATGGTGAGGGCTTTGAACATTTCTCCACATAGCTATTAGACATGTCAGCCACATGTAGGACAAGGAAATATAGAATTTCAGAATTTTTTTTTTTTTTTTTTTTTTTTTTTTGGAAAAATGAGCAACAGAATTTTAAGGCAGAAGCGTGAAATGCGAGTGATGGCAAGGCCCAGTGAAGTGGCGAATAGCGTGCTTTATGTGAATATCTGATATTTGTTTTCTTAGTGCTTTTGATCTCAGAACACCTAACAGGACTGGGGCAGAAGCTTTTTGCTGACTGGTTGCATCAGTGCTAAAGATGAAAGGAAACAGTCTTCGTATTCACCGTGGTGTTGATTGCCCTATAAATAGGAAACTACCCAGTTAACCTTGCCTGTTGTCATACGGAGAGTTTTATTAAAAATAAACAGTGCTTGGCGGGTAGCAGAATGTGGGATTTCTGCTTAGATGCCCACAATGCTTTCACATACTTCATTAAAATGTGCAGGAGCACTTCAGAGCCGTGAGTAAAAATATTGTTATGGAAACTGAGGCCTGTTATCATAGCTTCAGTGATTTGCAATAATTATTTAATGAATGAGTTTATGTTTGAAAATATCTACTGTGATAATACGAATTTATCGCTCCCCACCAACCCATCCGATTTCTTTTATTTTGACACATATGGAAGATGCTGTTTTGTTTTGACACTCAGAGGAGATGCTCTTTTTATCAAAAATCACTGAACAGTAATGAGATTTAGTGAACAATCTTACCAGACTTCCCGAACATAAAGAAATCTGATACTGAGGAGTGCACAGTGTTCTATAATAAGTAATCTTAGGTGTGTGCATGCTTTTCAGTGGCAGTATTCATTTTTCAAGAGTTTTATATTTCATCTTACCAGGATTTGATGTAAGAAGACTTGGGTAGCTCTTGTGTAGACACAAAGAACAGAGAGGACATCCATAAAGCCATTAAGGCAGGATTCCAACCACAGTGTGAGGAGAAACTGATGACTATGCCAGTCATACATCACCATCTCTTCAGCCTAAGAGCAGAGGGTTTACCAAGCTCACAAAAAAACAAGCTACCATTCCTCTTTCCGCCTAATAGGAACTCATCTTCCTCCTCAGGGGGCGCAGGGATGAATTCAGAAGGAAGTTTGAAAAGAGAGCCCATGATGTCCAGAACTCAGGCCTGCTTGCAAATGAGTGTTCCTGGGACTGTCTTTCCACATCTCCAGGAACCTATTTTCCAAGAGCAAAATGAGAGCACTGTTCAGAAGTACTGGAAAGATCCTGCCAACATTGAATTTCTTAAGAGTCTCTGAAGTTAGTTCTTCTAATTTTTAGTGCCCTGACAATTTCATGCAAGTTAGTAACTTTTGCATACTTCAGGTTTCTCATCCGTAAAATTGTGATAATGATAGTATCTACCACGCTCACAGGCACAGTCAGGATCAATACTTTGCATCCTTCAATCCAATCAAGTTGACACTCAGTATTAACTATCACACGGTTCCTGAAAATTCTATTTTATTTTGACTTGAGAATAAAAAATCTTTCTCTTTGACCCTGAAAATTTTTCTTTTTCTTTTTGTTAAAATATTTATGTGGATTTCTAAAATATTGTGAGCCCCAAGAACTGTGGTTAATGTGCCTGATGATCTCTGTTGCTATCAGGGTTGGTTTCTGATTAGGGTACTTCTGGGCTTGTAGAAGGCCACTTTCTCACTGTGTGAGATCAAGTTGCTGTCAGGGTTGGTTTCTGATTAGGGCACTTCCTGGTTTGTAGAAGGCTGCTTTCTCACTGTGTCCCAAAATGGCCCTTCCAAGATCTCTGGTCTCCTTTCCTCTTACAAGGACACCAGTCCTATCAGATTAGAGTCCCTCTCTTACGACTTCATTTAGCCTTAATTATTACCTCAAAGGCCCTATCTCCAATTGCCTTTGGGGTTAGGAAATCAACATATGAATCTTAGAGGGACACAATTAACTCAATAATAGTGACATTTTAAAAACTACAAAATAAAGCAAATACCACAGTTTTTTCTTAACTTTAACATGGATATCATATCATATTAAAAGATAGATCAGCCGGGCGCAGTGGCTCAAGGCTGTAATCCCAGCACTTTGGGAGGCCGAGGTGGGCGGATCACGAGGTCAGGAGATCGAGACCATCCTGGCTAACACGGTGAAACCCCGTCTCTACTAAAAAATAGAAAAAACTAGCCGGGCGAGGTGGCGGGCGCCTGTAGTCCCAGCTACTCGGGAGGCTGAGGCAGGAGAATGGCGAAAACCCGGGAGGCGGAGCTTGCCGTGAGCTGAGATCCGCCCACTGCACTCCAGCCTGGGCGACAGAGCGAGACTCCATCTCAAAAAAATATAAATAAATAAATAAATAAAGGTAAAAGATAGATCATTTCTTCATTTTAATTGAAACCAAATTTATATTGGGACAAGGGGTGACCAATATGGGTTTTTCAACATTTCCTCTTATATTAATGTGTGAGCAGAAAACAAGAATTTGATATTTCTTAATAATTTTTCTAGGAATTGACTAATATTTTTATTTTTACTTTCTCAGATATATTAGTTTTAATAACCTATTTTTGTTGTTATCTAATAATATTCAATTTAGACAATTTGGAGAACATGGATGCACATAAACACACATAAGAATAAAAATATGTCCTGCTTTCAGTATCAGGGATAATTTAGGGTTGTTGCAATTGTTTCTGTTTTGGCAAATTGGAAGGATTATGGTTGATGAGCTGAGGTGAGTATTCTAGGAAGAATATCTGCTGTTGGGTCAGCCATGCTTTCAGTTTTTATGGATATAGAGTTTGATAGACCATTGAGACATTTAAAAGATGTTCAGAAGGTATTGAACTTTTGGATACGCAGATCAAAATCCCACAAGGGAAGCCTGATCTACATACAGACATTTGTGAATTGTCTGCATACAGGTGGTATTGAAGCCATGTATAAAATTGCTAAGTAGAGCATACTCTTGTGAGAAAAGAAGTCGATGACTTACCCATTGGGCACATTCACCACAGTTGCTGGGGCTCACAATATTTTAGAAATCCATATAAATATTTTAATATATTTTAACAAAAAGAAAAAGAAAAACTTTCAAGGTCAAAGAGAAAGATTTTTTATTCTCAAATCAAAATAAAATAGAATTTTCAGAAACCATGTGATAGTTAATACTGAGTGTCAACTTGATTGGATTGAGCGATGCAAAGTATTGATCCTGACTGTGTCTGTGAGGGTGTTGCCAAAGGAGATTAACATTTGAGTTAATGGACTGGGAAAGGCAGACCTACCCTCAATCTGGGTGGGCACCATCGAATCAGCTGCCAGCATGGCCAGGATAGTAAGCAGGCAGAAAAACGTGAAAAGGCTAGACTAGCCTAGTCTCCCAGCCTACATCTTTCTCCCATGCTGAAGGCTTCCTGCCCTCAAACATCAGACTCCAAGTTCTTCATCTTTGGGACTTGGACTGGCTCTCCTTGCTCCTCAACTTGCAGATGGCCTATTGTGGGACCTTGAGATCATGTGAGTTCTACTTAAATACCTAATAAACTCCCATATATATATACCATATTAGTTCTGTCCCTCTAGAGAACTCTAATACAGACAATAAAAATCTATTAAAGTTTTTTCTGAAACAGAAAAAATAAAATATTTAACCATTTAAAAATGTTCAATGTTGATATCAATATGATGTCAGAGTCCAATGAAAACAAAAATACTTAGTTCCCACAAAAGTTTTAATGAGACCCTGATCTGACCTAGTTTGGAGATAGCAACCTTTAAAATGTTTGAGAAAAATAAATACCTACACAAGTGTTTGAAAACATCCCAGGTGTCTAACAACTCACTTTCTCTATGTCTTTCCCATACCCCAAATATCAACCATGGCATTTTTCTGCAGATCTTTCAGATCTCAGAAGGCGACATGAAGGAGATCCCTCTGCTGTGAGATTGCTATTTTCCTACTGTAGCTCAGTTACATTTATAAACTTTCTTTCATGCCATCCTAAGTGGTTTCTGAATTTATTAACTTTAATGTTTAATAAAGCAGTTTCTATAGCAACAATCATATCACAGATGTTTTGTTAAAGTCTCTTTAAAGCGCACACCTCTGTCAATATGTTATTTTGAACATTTCAAAGGATAAACTCTTGAAAAAGGCTGCACATGTCTCAAGTTTCAAGCTCACAATTTGCATTAATAATTATACCCTCCCTTAATAAAAGAATTATTTAATAGAAGGCTGATGAGCTAATTTTAAGAATAATACAGTAAAAGGTCAAAATAAAACCACTCTTGAGAAGAAAGTGTAAGTTCAAGAAATAAAAAAAATTACAATCATGGACTACGTACTTTCATCAGTGTTAATTACTTTAATAAACATGTGACGAATGATTACCAATATTTTAAAGTCTATGTGCATTTTTCTCTAGTGGGTGGCACTGGTTTTTGTTGCACTTTTAGAGTGCTAACTCCTGGCATATGTAGGTCACTGACCGGGAAAAGGCCATTTCAATTCACTTTCTTTCTTCTTTGCTATTTCTTATCTGATCTTGAAGTTAAGGCATTGAAACTATTGCAAAACCCTCATTATTTTTTCCCAAATTAAAATGGTAATATTTAATAGCTGCATATTTTGATGACTAATTCCATGCTTTTGGCTCGGGTTTCCTTTTTTTTACGTTTTGTTGTTGTTGTTATCAAGGTTTTTTTTTTAAATTGCTTTTTTGTTAAAGAACTTAGCAAAAAATGAATTATACTAAAAGCTACTTCACCTAGAGAAACATAATTTGCTGGGTTTTTAAAAATATAACTTTCTTCTGCTTCTTTGGGAAAAATCAGAAGTAGTCACTCAGGGATGGCAAGGTTTATGCTGAACTCTAAGTAATGCATGTTGTCACTTGCCAGTCACTGAACTTTCTCTGCCTTAGCTTCCTAATTTTTTTTTTTTTTTGTCTTTTTTTTTTTTCCTTTTTTGTGGAGAATGGGGTCTCGCTATATTACCCAGGCAGGTCTCGAACTCCTGGGCTCAAGCTATCCTCCCGTCTCTGCCTCCCTGAAAGCTGGGATTACAGGCGTAAGCCACCGTGCCCGGCAGCTTCCTCATTTTTAAAGTGGACTAGGACTCCACTTTTATATCTCCAGATCCAAGTTTAGACACGTGACCCTAAGTTGCTCTCTCAGGGATCTCTAGGCATTCCCTATGTGAGACACAAGGTGGGTATGGACTGCAATCAAAGGCAAGTGAGGTGTTTTGTTTTGTTTTGTTTTGTTTTGAGACGGAGTCTTGGTCTGTCACCAAGGCTGGAGTACAGTGGCGTGATCTTGGCTCACTACAAACTCCACCTCTGGGTTCAAGTGATTCTCCTGTTTCAGCTTCCTGAGTAGCTGGGATTATAGGTGCACGTCACCCCACACTGCTAATTTTTGTATTTTTAGTAGGGACAGGGTTTCACCATGTTGGTTAGACTGGTCTTGAACTCCTGACCTTGAGATCTGCCCACCTTGGCCTCCCAAAGTGCTGGGATTACAGGCGTGAGCCACCACGCCTGGCCCCGCAAGTGAGTTTTTAATGAATGCGTGTGCTTGAGGACAGAGGAGGAGCCTGACATTTCTAGTGGGAGATATGCACAGTTCTGTGAGTTAAAGGTTGTTCTTCCTCTTTCCCTGTGCTGGGGAGCTAGGGCAAGCCATGTCTTATGTCTCCCAAGAGTCAAAACCTTTGACTCCTTCTAAATACCACCCTGGCTCATACTAACACTGGATGAATGCATTTCCACAACAGAAACTCAAAATCCATCTGTTTAAGGATGCATGACAAATTTCATTTAAAGCAACAGTATGAGAGTCATATTCAAATGTGAAGCAAGAGTGAGCACAAGGCTTTTATTTGTTCTTTAAGAAAAAAAGAAATACTTTTAGTGAGTTTAAATCATCAACCATGCTTCAGGAAGAAAAATGTAGCCTGGCCTCCTTTCCATCTCTTTGTGATTGTGGAAAAGTGGACCTTTAAGATTTCTCTGAAAGATTACAGACCTGCTCATTAATTTTACATCCCAAACCTTTGACTGTTGATAAAATGAACAAAAGAATTTAAAATAAAAGTGGAAAAAAAATGGATCCCCTGTCATCTATGAGGGCCCTCAGGCTACATACAAACACAATACACAAAACCTGCATTATTTACCTGGGACAATGTTATGGTCTATTAAGTCGGTTCTTTTAGAACAGCAGTAAGTTAATGGATTGTTTTCCTGCCAATATTTGTAGTACAGTAAAAATAAAATGAGGACAATATTTTTCTCTGGCTTTTAAATGTTATATTTTATGGTTGGGTTGATGCTTTGGCTGATCAACTGTTACATGGTGCATGAATATTGACGGGCTTCTCCATTAGGGCTGATGGTGCATCACTGGCCGGCTATGTGATCTGTGTTCTCCCACTGGCTCTTGCTTAGCACGAGAGATGCATTTGTAGGATGAGGGGCAGGAATGGGAGCTATCGATTGTAGTAACAGAATATAGTAGAGCCGAATGACCAATTTCAAAATTAAGAAATCTGTTGCCATATCTTGCATTACACTCTTTTTATATTCTTACTCTAAATTCCTTCATGAAATGCACAAACTCCACCCTGTATATACATATATATATTTGCATTTCCTAGCTATTAAAAATAGTTAAAAGTATACCTTCTCCAAAGGGGAAATACTTTGAAATATTTTTGGAAGAAAAAATGCATTATTTTAGATCCATAATAAATAATTACAATGTTTAAAAAGCAGGTGCAAAGTAACATTTTCTTATACTGTATAACTCTAAGCCCTTTGGCTTAGAAAATGAGAGAAATATTCCTCTGCTTTTGATCACTTATAGGGATATTCTTGGTATTATTACATAAATTTTATTTTTATTAAATATACCATAAAATTCCAAATGTGTGCTTTGAATTACTGGCAGAAAACTGTTGGTAATTTTTTCCAGTGTGACTTCACTGTCATTATAATTAAGTAATTGTCTCCCCGAAAATGTTTATTTAAGCAATAAATTTCTGCATATTTGAAAACCTAATAAAAAGTTTTATTAAAGCTGTTCACTCAAAAATGGACAATTGTGCCCTGCTGAGCAGTAGTTTAAAACCAAATCAATGATTTTGCTATTATATAGACAAGAAAGTGGCCTATCATTGACATTAGTAATATTTCCACCAAGTTAAATGTGATGAGGGAACTGTTTGCTGTTACCCTGGAAACTATTCAAAAGGTTTAGAGCTGCCGAAAACCAGAAGACTCTGGGCTGACCCCTGGGATTCCGTTGTCTTTCAGACCACCGAGGATCCACATTTTGGGAATGTATTCCGTATGTCTGAACATGCTTTATTACCATTTTAGACTGATTGTAGCTAATGTTAAGTTTATGATGCCACCTCTCTTTTTCCCTGTATTTCCAAACTTTCTGGAAGACTTTCTGAAATCATTCAAGTTTATTCTCATTTTTTTATATCTCAGGACTAGTCACTCAATCTTTAACCACTTTTGATCAAGAGATTACTGTACCCTTCTGACACAACTTAAGATCATAAAAAAAGTTGTTACAATTCAATGACTTTTTCTTATATTAATTCATGCCCTGGCTGAATAATTTCAACTTTTTTTTTTTTTTTTGAAACATATCTTAGGTTTTCCTGGTTCTCAATCAATCTACGTGAGCACTCATTCTTTCTTTATTCTGATTCCTACTACATCTTTTATCAGTGTCTCTTTTTGCATTAATTGATCAGTATCTCTTTTTTTATATGCAGAAAAAATAGAGTGTGCTTGTAAATGTTTAAGTATTAGCCAGCTATTTAATTTCCTAACACTATCTAATATGCTTATTATTAAATCCAACTCATTTTCTATGCCTTTTATTTGCCTTACACACTATTAAGGACAGAAGAGCAATGGAGTCAATCTAAAACCACAGAACCAGAATCTCCCACAGAGAGATTGCCTGTTAGGTATCAGTTTACTTGTCTCTAGAGCTCCAGTTCACAGGCACCAATAGCCCCATGGGTAGAGTCTGAATCTCTGTTCTATACGACATGTTGATGAATGCATTGCTTCTGCCTTAGTTATGTCGGAGCACATTAAGTGTCAACTAGCAGTATGGCACAGGAACACTACATGAGATCTGCTCACCTGAGTTGTGCTGCTTTCAGAAGAGAAGGCACTGGTTTAAACCTGCATGGCAAACCTGCCTGAGCTAGAATTTGATGAGAACCCTCGGGTTAATAGCTTTGCTCTTTGAGAGCGCTCTAAGCTATTTTCATTCCAGGCCAATTTTACATTTACATACTCCCTGTCAATGAAGCCCCAAGGTCCTTTGCCAACGAGAAGCAGATATGTACTTACTACAGTTAATGTATCTCCCCAGTGCTTTCTAGCCTTTGGACCCAGTTTTTAGGCAACAAGGAAAATAATACGTGTATATAAATGGACATTTGTGTTCCTAAAATAGCAAAGGGCTATAACCCAAAGCCTAGAATTCTTTTTCATTTTTTTGTTGTTGTTTGTTTTGTTTTGTTTGGAAACAGTGTCTTGCTTTGTGGCCCAGACTGGAGTGCAATGGTGCAACCTAGGCTCACTGCAAACTCGGCCTGCGGGGTTCAAGTGATTCTCCTGCCTCAGCCTCTGGGGAACCTGGGGTTACAGGCACCAGTCACCACGCCTGGCTAGTTTTTGTATTTTTAGTAGGGATGGGGTTTCACCCTGTTGGCCAAGTTGGTCTCGAACTCCTGACCTCAGGTGATCCACCGTCTTGGCCTCCCAAAATGTTGGGATTACAGGTGTGAGCCACCATGCCTGGCCCTAGAATTCTTTTTCTTAAAGACAATTACAATGGTAGTTCCGTTTAAAATCTCACTATAAATCTATTTCATTTATTACTGCGCTATTTTAATATATCATTATTCCACTTAAAAGAAAAACTTATCAGAGAAATCTGCAAGGGGGCAATAATAAATGTGGGTTAGGGTACACAACCCACTTTGGGACCATATTCAATGAAGAATAAGATGAGGGCAAGAGAATGTGATTTCCTTTATTATTATTATTATTATTAATATTATTATACTTTAATTTCTGGGATACATGTGCAGAATGTGTAGGTTTGTTACATAGGTGTACAAGTGCTGGGGTGGCTTGCTGCGCCCATCAACCCGTCATCTACATTGGGTATTTCTTCTAATGCTGTCCCTCCCCTAGCCCCCCAGCCTCCGACAGGCCCTGGTGTGTGATGCTCCCTCCCTGTGTCCATGTGTTCTCACTGTTCAGCTCCCACCTGTGAGTGAGAACATGCGGTGTTTGATTTTCTGTTCCTGTGTTAGTTTGCTGAGAATGATGGTTTCCAACCCTGATGAAGCTGGATTTCTTAAGATCAACAGTAATTACGGAGTGTGCAGTCCCTGAGTGAGTTAGGATGTTTTCTGTTACATGTGAGAGAAAGCCCAACTCAATCCTCCTTGAGCATAAAAAGATACCTTATTGGCATGTATGAGTAACAGTTCAGGAGTAGATCCTCAAGAGTGGCTTATTTAAGGCCTCAAAGGTCATAACCAGAGTCTAATTTATCTCATATTGTATGCATTGATTAATCTGCATCTATGTAAGCTCTATACGTCAGCTCCAGTTCCTACTCAGAAAGAGGGTGACACTTCCTGGTGGACATAACTGAAACCCCAGAATAGGGTCACAGAAGCCCTGAGTTAGCCTCATGTGTGAAAGAGCCCACCTCAGAACCAATTGTGATGCTCAAAGACGTGGAAAGTGCTGATTTGGAAACTCCATCACTGAAGCAGTGGAAAGGAGGCCTGCCATGACTAGCCCCATTCTGCTCCTAAGCCCGCCTTTAGGTTAACTGCTTTTGCTTATCTCTGCATGTTGGCCAAGCTGACTATGGGAGGAAATTAGTTTATAGTTTCATTTTAAAGCAAGGTTTGTAATAATCCCTTCCCAAAACTAACCACGGAGGAAACAAAAATGGTGCACACATAAGTAAGAACGTTATGTTAAAGATTATAAGAGTATTGTGACATGATGAAGGACGAAGAATTTCATAATCCACTCCGTTGGACCCTCATTGCTGCCCAGATATATGTGGTCATTGGTTGCCTCATGATTTCCACTCCTTCTCTCTTTCCCCTTCCCCTAACTTAAAGGGAGCCTGAAATTCTATTAGGATGGTTCTTTAGTACACTAATCTGTCATCTTCTTAGTTTGCTTGTCCTCCAGAATAAAGTCAGCTTCATTGCTGCAACATCTTGTCTCTTGACTTATTTGCTGTTGTGTGGCAAGCAGTACAAGCTTTGAACTCAGCTACATGTCTCCAAGTCTATGAAAATGATGTCCTCTTAGAGTCCTTCTGTTCACACCTGTCTCCATCTCCTAGGGCTGGGGATGTAGTCAGCTTCACCTAAGCAGAGGAGATGGTGTGTTCCCTCAAGCTGTATGTGAATTTCCTGTTGCCATTATAAGGTTGATGCTGGGGCTAACAAAACATCAAAGTCTATTATAGATAATATTTCATTAAATCTATGGATACTTGAGTTCTGTTAGCTTCCAGTCAATTGTCAATGCCACTTCATAAAATTTAAGACAGGAGCACATTTTTGGAACACTTAATATAGACTAGATCTTATGTTACATTATTTAGACTAGGCAGATATTTATCATAGCAGTTGTGTGAGTAATTATAATTGTGTCTTCTTAGAGCTGAGGAAATATATACCAAAAAATTTTAAGTAATATTGACAAGGCGACATAGCTAGTGAGAGGAGAAACAGGAGCTTAGAAACAAGCTTGTCTGACTCCAGAGCCTGCAGCTTTGCTTATAAAGACAGAATAGAGAATGCTGTTTGAAAACATAGGTTCAAATATATGTTTCACCACTTAGTAGTCATACTTCTTTGAATTCTCCACCTAGATTTGGGATATTTTCTTCTATAGCTAATGCCTAAACACAAAAGTATTGTTCCTTTAAGGACAGGCACCTTCAGAGTCTGTCAGAAGTTGTGATCAAACTTCTTCCTTAGTCCTACAATTTCTCTTAGCCTCTTTTTCTATGTCAGTTACTCTAGAGTTTACTTAAGTCAATCAACCTTCACTTCAAAACTTCTTCCCTGGAATCTTTTCCCTTTTCCTTTCATATAGCTTAGCTCGAAGTCTATGCAGTCTTCTAAGCAGGGGTATCTTTATTTATTTATTTGTTTGTTCATTTAATTTTATTTTTTTGAGAGTCTTGCTCTGTTGCCCAAGCTGGACTGCAGTGGTGTGATCTCAGCTCACTGCAACCTCCACCTCCCAGGTTCAAGCAAGTCTCCCACTTCAGTCTCCCAGGTAGCTGGGATTACAGGTGCGCACCACCATGCCTCGCTAATTTTCGTATTTTTAGTAGAGATGGTCTTTCACCATGGTGGACAGGCTGGCCTCCTGACCTCCTGACCTCACGTGATCTGCCGTCCTCGGACTCCCAAAGTGCTGGGATTACAGGCGTGAGCCACCACACCCGGCCAAAGCAGGGGTGTCTTTAACGCTGCATCTTCAGTGCCTTCCACAGAGCCCGGCATGCAATAGAAGTGTGTGCTTACTCCTCCACTTATCCCTGGGGCAGGCTCAACTCCTCCAGCTTTCGTAATAGAGTCAAGGAGATCCCAGAAAATCTGTTTTCTCTGGGCCCAGCCTTTTAAGGCATCATGAGCAAGACTCTGCCTTTTCTTAGCTTTTCTAGGTGGTGAAGGTGTAGAACAGGAGGAACCAGGTAAAAATGCAATCACATGAATGAATATTGCCTACAATGGCTGGATTCGACTGAAGAACTTACACACTAAATCAGGATGCAGAGACTCATGTTTATGCCTTTGTCCCAGGCACCAACTTCTGTTGAACTTCTTTGCTGACCCTGTCCGAAGGTGGAGTTAACTAAATCTTTTGTAGGTCTGTCTCATATCACTATTTAGCCCATTTGCAGGTAGGTGTGATATTGTTAAAATGGTGTAAATGCCCCACATTTGACTCAGTTGGATATTCTGCTCCAGCAGATTAGGTTCTAACTGGAATCTTGGTTCACTTCACTTTTGTGGGCTAAGATATTCTATTTGTACTTGATTGAGCATTGTATTAATGATCCTTGATAATGCAGCTCATCAAATGTAATAGATTTCTTTTGTAATTGAGCGGCCATGCCCACTCAAGAGATATATGTTTGTTGCCTGATTGAGTGTCTAAGTAAAGAATTAAATGAATAAATGAAAGAGTAACCTAAGAAATAAACGACACTGGAGCAATGAACTGAGACTTCATTTATTAGGAAGTAATTATTGATAATTTTGTATACGATCTTAAACTAATATACTCAAAACGCAATAATAGACAAGATAGAAATGGTCCCTTCCTTCATACTCGTGGTTGAAATATATTGTATTGCTGATGCTCCATAGCTTTTTTACACGTGTTGTTTTCATTTGTTTCAACTAACGGTAAGGAATGTGGATATTTGAATTGGCCAGTGCAAAATGCAGTGACTTGGAAAGAGGGAATCACCCTTAGTGAATCATAAACAGTATTTGAAGGTTCTTCCGTGGTTTATTAACTTCAAATGATATAACTAGATGGGTCTTGGTTTTACAAGTAACCAGGAAGTAATGCAAGAAGCTTAGCAGGGGGTGGTGTCAAAAATACAAAGTTTATGTACAAAAAGCCTTTGGACTCATGAATTTGACATAGACCTTAACTGAAAATGCAGTTATTTCTTGTCAGTTTAAAAAAAAATAAACAATTTGTTAAACTGAAAGCAAGGGATCCCTAATCAACTTAGCTCACAGGTAATTTAAAATAAACATAATGCTTATTAACAGTTCCAATATTTGACTTTTTGCTCAACCTAAATTTAGCAATGTGATGCGCTGAGATATATCACAGTAAAGAACAGTTGCTTTAGTTTTGTGTTATTTTGTTTTAATTTATTCCACACACGAGTTTCTGCATGAGCCTGAATCTTTATAATGTGAAAGCTGTTTGGATTCAGGTAGGAAATACGTTTGAACTGATACATACCAAGTTTCCAAAAGTTCACCTTTTTATCTTACTGCTTAGCTGTTGAATAACACAACTTTTGCTTAGTCAAGCCTTCCTTTATTTTCTTAAAGACGAAAATATAATTCTTGAGTTACTTCTGAAGAACAAGTTGGGGAAATGCAAATAAGAGCATTTCTCTTCTAGAGTACAAAAAGATTACCAAATTTAGGTTTTCTGGTGAGTAAAATTATATTTTGTTAACTTGTTTACTAATTAGAGTCATTTAATTAGATTATCATTTCTTCTTTTTCCCTTGCCATCTTTTTAAATGATGATATTTCCAGAACTGCTGTATTTAACTGTTCAGTGACATTACATTCACGAAGCTGACAATTATTCAGAAGTAAGTTTCCTCTGTAACTCTCCCATTCTTCATATTCTTTGTTTCTCATTTATATTTGGGTCTGAAAATTGATAAAGTTACTAGTTTAGAAATAATTAACTGTGACTTCTTATTTTCAGAAACATAAATGAGGGTGCACTTCTCCACAGAACCTTTTTCACATTCTTTTAACAACCAAATCATTCCCAATTTTCTGGCGTGTAAATTCAATGTCATCAGCACAAATAAACAAACTGACAAGATTTGGGCAGTTGGAACCCATTGTTTTACAACGTCTTTGTTTAAAATCTTTCATAATTCATCCACAGCAATGGCCTTCCTAGTAATTAGTTACCTTTAATGTCTTCATTTTCGTTTAAATGTTCAATGATCAGGATAATTAGAATTAATTTCTCATTGTCATTTTATGGTAATGACGCTTCTGCCACTTATCACAAGCATCCTGCAGGCACAGTGTTACCAGACAAATATGTGACTCCTCACACTTCACACACTGGTTTATGGTCCCTGGTTAAAGTGATAACAGTGGGACCTGGCCTGACTCCAGTTTAAATATATGCCATATTCGATGAAAGACTGTGGGTAGTCAAGCCGATATTCTTGCCCCTTGTGGAAGGCGTTCTATGTGCAACTCAGTTCTCCTTAAGCAACACAAGAGAATTTTTGTCTCCATTAGTCTGGGTGTTTTACAGACTGGGATTAGTTCTATGGTTAGAACAAAAGGAAATGTCTTTGTGAATGAAGATGGAAAGCAATGTCAATTCAAACCTTTATAAAAACTTCAGATAGAATTCAGGAAAGCAAAGGTCGAGAAACTTAGTACCAGAAAATCTATGAAGAAGAAACTAAGGCAGTGATTTCTCAAACTGGAAGAGCCTTCTTGCATTATCTGGTCTAGGATTTTCCAGTCATCAAAAATAAAATAAAATAAAATAAAATAAATTAATTGTGTATTATCCTCCCCATTCATTCCCTGCCATATCTCTGCCTCAGCCACTGCAGCAGAGTTCATCCTATCATTTGCATCCTCTCCCTTACTCCTGGGAAACATTTAGATAGGGTAAAGGATTTGAGCAGAAACGTGGGGTGGGAAATAGGGAGCATATCTAGGTTTGTCAGCGAAGGTATTTAAGGCTGCCCTGTGAAACCATACCAGTTTCAAAATTAGAAACTTGATATTTTTTACAGCTGAGTTTTCTTCACTACATTTTAAGCTTTTTCTTTATTCTACATTTTCTCAAGAAGAGATATGATATCACCAAGTTCTATATTAGTTGAAATTATCATTAATTAATTATTTGCTGTTTTACGTGACGAGAAATACTTGCTCTCAATAACCCCAACCTCATTTTCTTATGAGTTTGGGTAAGCTAAAAAGAAGGTCAAACTTAGTAACTTAAAGAAAAACCACATTTTACTTTGCTTATAATTGTTGAGAAAGGAAATTGGAAAGGGCTTGGCAGGGCAGAATCGGAAGTTTTCCTTTGTGTCTGGCAGATGTTGGCTAGTGTTGCGGTTATGTGGAGTCTATTTAAACTGGACTTCCTATGGCTTCTTCATGTGGCTGGTGGTGAATGTTGGCTGTTGGCTGGGAACTCAGCAGGGGATGACAAGTGGATCACCTCCATGTGTCTTTGTAGCATGGCAGTCTCAGGCTTCTAGAGTTTCTTCCAGTAGCTGGTATATACTTGAAAGAATGTCCCAAGAGAGTCCAAGGCAGAAATGTGTGGCTTATTTATAACTAGTTTTGGAAGTTACAATGAGACATTTCTGCTGCAGTTCGCTGATCACAAGAGAGTTTTTAAGATTGATTGAGTCTCTATCCATGTGAGGGAGGTGAATCAAAGAACTTGTGGTCAGGTTTTAGACCTGTCATAGAGTATAGAAAAGCTAAGAGGCTTCGTATTCAAGGGAAGAAATACTTTAAAGTTCTCCAGGGATGAGGCTAGTAGTGATGATTCAGGGCAAGACCAGTGAAATAAGAGAGGCTGGGACATGCATTGAAGAAGCTCAGGGAGAAAGTTCTCTGGTAATGGGCTGCAACGTGCTGGAGTTAGTCCACAATGGTTGGCAAGAGCCAGTTACTCACTTGTTTACTCAGTTCCAGCTCTGAGTTCAGTGATGTCATTGATAGTTTGGATATGACTACAGTGGAATATTTACACCACATTAATTAGCAGACACTATAAATAAGGGTGTCTTTCTCCCCAGGAGACCCAGTTGCTGAATCGTTACCAACTGGTAATGGGGCAACTTAGAAACTACTTTTTGGAGAACTGTACTTCTCATAGCAATTCTACATTGTGAACTTTAGGGTTAAAAACACTCTGCTTTTGTAAGCTTTTCAGTAAAACTTGCAAAGTTCCCTATTGCTTTTGGGTAAGTGACATTTTTGGGAATAATCTAATGTGATTCTGTATTTGAGTCAACACTGGCTGTTTCAGAACAGCACATGTTGAAGCAGGAGCCTGATGCAGAATACATCATTACAGGGAAAGTGCTGGTAATTAGCAGAAATTACAGGAAGCTCTGGACTTCAAAGACTTTAAAATTGAGTGTGTGAACCAAGCACATTTGAGTTTCCAGGGAAGGAGTGAAGCTCCAGTTGATACTTTGGTTACACAACTGCATGATGAATTTATCATTTACGGCATACTTTTATGTAGCTCATAATGTTTTAAGTGGGTTATAGATCGAATGCACATATTTAAATATTTTGTATGACATTGGACAAGTCACTTAAATTTTCCGATACTCAGATTCTTCATCTCTAAGAATTAGCTGAAAGTGTCTTTATAGAGAGTCGTTTCAATGGGTGCTGTAAGATTAAAAAGAAAAATAAGAGACCAGCATTAGCCATGAGTTTAGTAAATGTTTCCCAGGGGTGGAACACCACTTCCAAATTTTTGTAAGTTGGTGTTGATTGGAAATAAACAAAGATTAAGCAAAGGAAAATCAGGAGAAAGATTGTTCACAAAGGGCAATGCTGTATAAGTGCAAAAAATGGGGAAAGCCACAGTTTTTGGGTTTCACAAGGAAGTAGAAGGCTGGCTTTCATTCATGCCCCACTCCTGCCTCAGTTCCATTGCTTCTTGCCTGCAAGGCTTTCTTACTCTGACAGAAGGCAAGTAAACTCCGAGCGGCCCCAAGGTGGTCTGGCAGAGGAAGTAAAATATATAGTTTTGCAACTGGAAAATAATATTAAAGATCTTATCAGAGTGAGAATGTGAGTAGAAAGCAGAGATTTTAATAATATGACACAAGGAAGTCAATTTTAAATATTTTGCAATATTAACAAAAATTTTTGGAACTTAATAGAATATATTTAACTTAATAAAAATATATATTTTATTTTATGTGTGAATAACACAAATATTTGAATGAGTTCAGAGTTGATATTTTAAAATAATAAATGTTTCATTCTAGTTCATTTAATTGTGGGTCTTGACTGGCAATTCTGGAGAGGACTCAGAAAGTAAAAAAGGAGAGTAAGGAAAGCCTCAAGTTTAGATACCACCTAAGTCATCATTAATAGCTATTGGTAGAAATACGGTTGGTGAAGACCTTTCTGATGTGTTCCCAGATCCTGTTGGGGAGAATGGGATTGGAAAATGGAGAAAAGTCTATCTTTGTTATGCAGTGTGATATAACTTGGCTGAATTGTGTTCCTGTCCTGATATTTTGGGGAAGGTAGAACTTGTGAGTGATGAAATTGTGTATTTGGCTGAAGCACTTTCTAAACAACATTTTGAAAGAGTAGCCTCATTCCTCTTTGCTGCTCCTAGTAAACTGTGAGAAGAGAAAAATTATTTGAAGATGGAATTGTTAATCAAAATGAAACCAAAACTTAAATATTTGGAAAATGCTTAGTCTATCCATATTGTAAAGAATGAAGAAGTATCTTTGTAAGAGATGTCCAAGGGTGTGACCAAATGACAATCTGATATAATTACTCAGTCATTTAACAGAATCTAGAACCTGTTGTCCCAGACCGTGGAAGAATCATCCTAAAAGCAATTCAAAAATTATCAGGGCTGCCACCCCTATCACAGGGTCAAAATGCAAAAACCTGGGGAGCAGGGTGGTTTCCAATTTAAAGGAGGACCACCACGACCCCGTGCTGCTTCACATTGTGGGTCTATCTCCTTTACTCTGTTACCATGCACCTTGGTAGCCCTAAATTCAGTCCTGGTGAACTCTGGCAGAGAATTGCTAGAGGGGCAAAGCCATCACAGTGAACTTCTAATAGACCAATGCCCAGCAGAGTCACAAGAGTAGGGCTGCCCTGAGACCTCAGACTGGGAGAGCCACTGGCATAAAATTCTTGGTTGGGAGATCCACAGGCGCACATCTCCAATCCATGAGAGCTGCAATGTAAGTTGTATCTGGCAAAGCCATGTAGTCAGGGGTTCCCAGAGCTTTGGGAGTCCAAACCCTGGGGGGCAAAGCTAAGGGAGTACCACCCAGGGTGCTCAGAAGGGACTTCTCCCCAAAGTGGGTTGGAAGGGCAGAACATCAAACCAAAGAAGATTGTTACTGAGACTTAAGATATAATGTTTTCTCTGTTGGGCTGTGAACTTAGGGCCTCTTGCCCCTTTCCTATTCCTGTTTCTATGTTTTGGAATGAGGATGCATGTTCTGTGCCTGTCCCATCATTGTATTTTGGAAGCACATAACTTGTTTGATTTCATAGGCTCACAGCTAGGGAGCAATTTGCCTCAAAATGAATCATACTTTGAGTCTCATTTATACCTAACTTAGATGATATTTAGATGAGATTTTGGACTTTGAACTGTTGAGTTGATGCTGGACCAAGTTAAGACGTTTGGGGCTACTGGGATGGAATGAATGCCCTCGTTTATGAGAACATGAATTTTGAGGGCTAGGGGCAGAATGCTACGGTCTGAATGTTCATGCCCCCTCAAAATATGTATAAAAATTTGATTTTCCAATGTGATAATATTAAGTGGTGGGGCTTTTAGAAGGTGATTATGGTGGAGCCCTCATGAATGGGATTAGTGCACTTACAAAAGAAGCCCAAGGGAAACCTCTTTCTCCTTCCAACATAGGAAGACACAGGTGAAATATGACATGTGTCTTCTATGAACCTAGGAGAGGATCCACACCAGACTCCAAATTTCCTTGTGCCTTGATCTCAAACCTCTTAGCCTCCAGAACTACAAGAAATACATTTCTGTTGTTTACAAAGCTGTGCAATTTATGATATTTGGTTGTAGCAGCCAGAAGAGTCTAAGACACGGTCCTACAATGAAGTTAGAGAATTTTTAAAATGTCTGTTTCTTGTTACAAATGGCAAACAAAAAAGTCATTATGCTTACACACACAATAAATGTGTATAATGTGTATAAGTCCAAAACAACAATTTTTTAAATATGGAAGTCACAGTTAGTTTTAAAAGGAAATGAACAACTGAGAGGAATAAAAATTTTGTTCTTGTTTTGACAGTGATGAGGAAGGGTTTTCAAAAATAATGAGTTGACTTCAGGTTGGAATTAAGGAATTACCTACCATAAAACTGTCTTTTGGATATCCTAAAAACTCATCTGTTTTGAGATATACAACATCTAAAGACCAATGACTTTATTTTCCTGCACAGAGAAAGGAGACCTAAGAAGGATTATTTTAGGTTTGGATTCAGAAATGGCCATTGTGTAAAGTATGTGAGAGCAGATTTGAATAATTGCCATAGTGCAGAAATAATTGCTTTTAGTACCTGATTTTTTAAAGTTATTATTTCATCCATAATATATATTTTTCTTATATCTTTAAAAATTTTACAGGATAAAATGAAAATTGAACTAACTTAGACAAAGGTTATTTTCAAATTATGAAAGTATGTATATTTCAAAATGTTTATTGAATACTTATGCACAATGGCCAAAACACTTATGTTTTTATATAATACACTATGATTTTTAGCATTCTGAGCAAATATGTGAAACCTTTTAGATATTTGCATTATTGTTATCAAAGAAGTGAGTGAAATGCATTACATATATACAGTTCTTTTATATTAGCTTGAGTTTTTTAAAATCAGCCTTTACCAGGTGTATTAGCCCATTCTCACTCTGCCAATAAAGACTTACCTGAGACTGGGTAATTTATAAAGGAAAGAGGTTTAATTGGCTCACAGTTCAACATGGCTGGGGAGGCCTCAGGAAACTTACCTCATGGTGAAAGGGGAAACAAACATGTCTTTCTTCACATGGCAGCAGGAAGGAGAAGTGCTGAGCAAAGAGGGGAAAGCCCCTTATAAAACCATCAGATCTTGTGAGAGCTCATTTGCTATCATGAAAATAGCAGCATGAGGGTAACCACCCCCCTGATTAAATTACTTCCCACCGGGTCCCTTCCACAACACATGGGGATAATAGGAATTACCCTCAAGATGAGATGTGGGTGTGGACACAGTCAAACTATATCATGTTATCCCTGCCCTCTTTCAAGTCTCATGTCCTCACATTTCAAAACACAATCATGCCCTTCCATCAGTCCCCTAAAGTCTTAACTAATTCCAGCATTAACTACAAAGTCCAACTCCAAAGACTCATCTGAGACAACGCAATACCCTTTCACTATGAGCCTGTAAAATCAAAAGCAAGTTAGTTAGTTACTAGATACAATGAGGGTACAGGCAATGGTTAAATACAGCCATATCAATTGGGAGAAATTGGCAAAAACAAAGAGGCCACAGGCCCCATGGAAGTCCAAAATTCAGTAGGGCAGTTATTAAATTTTAAAGTTCCAAAATGATCTTAGACTCCATGTTTCACATCCAGGGCATACTGACACAAGACATGGGCTCCCACAGCCTTTGGCAGCTCCACCCCTGTAGCTTTGCAGGGTACCATTCCCCTCCTAGCTGCTTTCATAGGCTGGCATTGAGTTCCTGCAGCCTTTCCAGGAGCATGGTGCAAGCTATTTGGTGGATCTACCATTCTGGGGTCTGAAGGAGGGTGGCCCTCTTCTCAAAGCTCCACTAGGCAGTGCTCCAGTAGGGACTCTGTGTGGGGGCTCTGACCCCACATTTCCTTTCCACACTGCCCTAGCAGAGTTCTTCATGAGGGCTCCACCCCTGCAGCAAACTTCTCCCTGGACATCCCAGCATTTCCATACATCCTCTGAAATCTAGGCAGAGGTTCCCAAACCTCCAATCTGGTCTTCTGTGCATCCACTGGCCCAACACCACCTGGAAGCTGCCAGGCCTTGGCGCTTGCACTGTCTGAAGCAATGGCCCAAGCTGTACCTTGGCTCCTTTTAGTCACAGCTGGCATTGAGCCAGTTGGGACTCAGGGCACCATGTCTTGAGGCTGCACAGAGCATGGGGACACTGATTCTGGTCCAATAAAGCATTTTTTCCTTTTAGGTCTTCAGGCTTGTGATGGGAGGGGCTGCCACGAAGGTCTCTGACATGTCCTGGAGACATTTTCCTCATTTTCTTGGTGACTTACATTTGGCTTCTTGTTACTTATGCAAATTTCTGCAGTGTGCTTGAATTCCTCCCCAGAAAATGGGTTTTTCTTTTTTATTGCACTTTCAGGCTGCAATTTTTTAAACTTTTATGCTCTGGTTACTCTTAAATGCCTTGTTGATTAGAAATTTATTCTGCCAAGTACCCTAAATCATCTCTCTCAGGTTCAAAGTTCCACATATCTCTAGGGCAGGGGCAAAAAGCTGCCAGTCTCCTTGCTAAAGCATAGCAAGAGTCACCTTTGCTCCAGTTCCCAAAAAGTTCTTCATCTTCATCTGAGATGACCACTTCACTGTCCATATCACTCTCAGCATTTTGGTCAAAGACATTGAACAAGCCTCTAGGAAGTTCCAAAGTTTCCCACATCTTCCTATCTTCTGAGCCCTCCAAGTCTCTAGAAAGTTCCACACTTTTCCAAGTTTTCTTGTCTTCTTCTGAGACTTCTGAATTGTTCCAACCTGTGCCTGGTACCCAGTTCCAAAGTGGTTTCCACATTTTTGGGTATCCTTATAGTAGCGCCCCACTCCCTTGGTACCAATTTACTCTATTAGTTTATTCTCACACTGCTAATAAAGACACACCTCAAACTGGGTAATTTATAAAGGAAAGAGGTTTAATTGAATCACAGTCATGAAGCTGGGGATGTCTCAGGAAGCTTACATTCATGGCAGATGGGGAAGCAAACACATCCTTGTTCACAAGGCAGCAAGAAGGAGAAATACTGAACAAAGAGAGAAAAGTCCCTTATAAAACCATGAGACCTCATGAGGGCTCACTCACTATCATGAGAGCAGCCTGAGGTAACCACTCCCATGATTTAATTATCTGCTACAGGGTTTCTCCCTTGATGTGTGGGGATTATAGGAACTACAATTCAAGATGAGATTTGAGTGGGGACATGGCCAAACTATATCACCAAGATATAAAATTAAGTTGCCTCACTTTAATAATAAGGATGTTACATTTTAAAATTATGATTAAAGTATACATATATGTATATATGTCTTTAAAGTTATGTTAAATATTCCATGTTTAAAGTTATGTTAAATGTTCCATGTACTACTATATTGAGCACATACAGGTGCTCAGTAAATGTCAATGTTAGGCAAATAAATGAACGGATAAAACATGGACCAACTTAGCTGCTCAGTGAGTTTATGGTTACTTATCTTTGAGAAGCATCTTTTGCCTTTCTCCATATTGAGATTGTTTAATTGAGCTGCATAACTTTGGTATATATTACTATATGTGTTTAAATTTTGTATATATTTTGTCTACATTAATAGCGAATTTTATTGAGAATTTTTTTTTCTCAAAACAGCATCCCTTTAATCTAGAAAAAAACAGTTTTTATAGCTCTCTTTTGAAATAAATACTACAGAATAAATTGGTCAAGTTATTTCTCCGATCATGAAGTACCTACAAACTGCTTCCTATAAATGGCAGAAAAGGTTAAGAGACATTACCAGGATGGCTGCACCAAATTGTTGCTGGTATCGTTAAAATAGTCAACAAAAATGTGGAGCCTACAGCCTTGTAAAAATAGAAACATTTAAATCCATACTTCAGTCATTTCCTCTCCCTGATTTATGTTTTCTTGGTGTTTGCAGGCACAGTCAACAGCAGTGGAAGAGATGGCTCATATGTGGCTCAGGCTGACTCCACAATCAGAGTAATTATGTGGAAATCAATCAGAATTTTCTTCTTGGAAGACATTTGTTCTGACATAATGACTGACATTCCAGCTAATTTTTATTCATAGGCTTCTCCTTTCACAATGATCTCTATTTCTCTAAATGTTATTCTGTGTCTTTCTTGCTTGCCTGCACATTCTGAAAAAAAAAGGAAAATAATTCCATACATTTTATTTTGATACTTAATGTTGCTTGCTAACATATTCAGAACACAATGAAACTTTATTTATTAGAGCACTTATAATATACATTAGGAAAATATCAGTTAGGTACCGCCAGTTATTTTAGACAGGTAACTCTTAGGTAAAATGTGGTGAAAACAGAGAGGCAATGATTGAATTAATATGTGAGTCAATCGGCCATCATTTTGCTAAAATTATTTTGCAGTTCAGGGGACATTTTAAACTTTATTTTTTAAGAATTAAACTTTAATTTAATTTCTTGTAGTTGAAAGAATTCTAAGATGCCACCAATGTCCCAGGCCTTGTCAAAAACATCCTCTCAAGTGTGTGTGAGTGAGACGTGAAAATTACCCCTTGCTGCCAGAACACGGCAAAGGTGATGGGATATTTTATGTTTTGTGGCAAAAGTTAACCATATTTAGAGGAGTAATTATTCTTCCTAATCAGCTGACTTTAAGTTGAACAAAAGGGAGATTTTCCTGGGTGAGTCTGATTTAAGCAAGAAAGCCTTTAAAAGAGGTCAGAGAATGCAAATGTGTGAGAAATTAGCAGCAGCGGAGCCTCTGTTCTGGTGATCTTCAGTAGCAGGTCACTGTGCTTTCTACAGCTCGACCATCTTATCACTGGACTGTTGGCCCTTTCTACAGCTCGATCACCTTGATCACCGGGATATGGGTCCTTGGAACCACCGGCCACCATATTAGCAATCTGACTATGTTGAGGCCGCTGCGTTGTGGGGAAGCCCAAGCTAGTCCAGAGACCCTGACACTAGTTTAAAGGATAGAGATGCCCCATTAGCCCTCCCCAGCTCTACTATCACCCCCTGCTCCTCTCCCTACCCAGTCTTAGTCACCACTTGAATGCAATCACAAGGAAGGACTCTGAACTGGAAACGCCAAGGCAAGATCTTTCCTAGTTCTGGTCCCCTATAAACCCTGAAAGTTAATGCGATTATTGTTATTTTTAAACCACCGAGTTTTCAGGGTGATTAGTTATGCAGCAATAGATAGCCTGAAAAGGACTATTCTTTCCGGCACTGAAAATTATGAAGAGTGATTAACAAGATAAGAATGTAGTTTGTGCTGTCTGCCATGGATTTGTGTTGCAGCTTTAGTGATTGCTTCAAAGCACTTACTAATTGCCAGCCTATTGCTGATACCTAGCTAGATTAGCATGTGTTAGCTTTGATACCACTATAGGCATTTAGAGGATAACTGATAAGTTCTATATAAAATATAATTGCTTTCCTATCTTTAGCTTATTCTAAAGTAGCAGCTATTATATTCGCTTCTTGATTAGCTTTATACATAACCAGAGAAAGTAAAATATCACAGAGTATATTTGAAGACATAAAAATCTTTGGACAAAGTTCAAGTAATGAATCAGGATGCTATTACATCCTCGACCTGACAGTAAATATATTTTATATTCCTAAATTTTAATCTTTTAACCAAAGTAAACTATATACTGGAGTATTTCAATTTCTAGGGAAAGGAAATTATTATTTATTGCCTTTGAGGCTATAATCTATTTAGCTATTATTTTTATATTGATCAATTTATAATAAAGGTAAGAGACAATACAACCACATATATGTTGTTTATATCATTTTAACTTTCATAATTAAAACACTGGGTATACTGTAAGATGTCAATATTTATAAAACCTTATATTTGAAAAAACTATATTTTATATACTCCTAATCCATTGCCTTGTGTGTCATTGAAGAAACTGAAGTTCACGATAATGACTGAACAAATGCCTCAAAGATGGTCTGTGGCAGAACCAAAAATGTCCATGTTACCTTTCTCTTTCCACATTGTGGCGATCTGCCTAATTTGACTTTCTGCTTAGATGTCTAGACTCTATCCCTCATTCGTTCTGCTAGTGTATTGTTGAACCCTTTCTATTAACCTACCCTCGATTTTTCTGTTGCACAATCTGCAGCCTGAATGTTGAGTCCCAAATGCATGACCTACCTGGCTGAATAATCTAACTAGGTTAGTCCGAGTATATCACTTTAAGGCCAATGTAAAGTTATCTTGTATCTACCTCATAGTTTTGCAGAGGCAAGAAATAGAAGTTAAGGAAGAGAAGAAGCCCATCTTGAATCAGTTAGAATTTTGTTGGACGTAGAAAATCTCTACAAGCAAAAACCCATTTGATTGAACAAGCAAGCTTATGCAGTTAAATATATCAAAGAACTTGTCACAAAAAGTGCAAAAGGAAAGTAAAATAAGGAGGGAGCATGAAGAAGCCAGCTTATATGAAAGATTCAAAACAGGGATATAAGGAAATTCAAGCCAAAAAAAAAAAAAAAAAAGAAGAAGAAGAAAAGAAAAGAAAAAAAAAGGGGAATTCTTATAAATGCCCCAAGCACGAATTCAATATTTGGTCGATATTCCAACAGATTTAGTAATGCTATTTTTAAAGTCAACAGGCTGCCCATTTTTGCCTCACACTCTGACTGCATGTTATCTGTCAAATACTCTGATGACTTCTGGAGATGCTGATGCAAAAAAGATATACAAACCTTACCTTGAAAAGATAGTTCACAATTTAGCCATGGAGTTATGGGAAGCATCTTGTCTTCAATTTCAGCCCCTCCTCTGTCCCTCTCCCAGACACCCACTGTCCTCTTTCTCACCACATCCGTTCCTTTTTTTGTCCTGGCTTTGGTGCACTATTTATAATTCTTTCTTCTCATATCTACCATAACTATGTTGGGTAGTAAGAACATCAGTATGGAGACCCCTTAACCCTAACTAATACCAACTCCATCTGTTTGGTATTAATTCCTGTTTACTGAACTTGAAGCGTTGAGTACTACAAAAACTAGAATACACTACTGGTGAACATTACTTTGTTAACAATTAGGCTCCACTTGGATGTTTGTTATTCGTATGTAGCCGTTCTTTCCTTGGAGCCTGTGAACTTTCTATGGATGTCGTAAAAAGAGTTTTAAGGATTTTGTTTAAATTAAAATTAACACACTAAGAAAATACTACGCCTCAAACAAAAAATAATCAGTTAAGTTAAAATAATCAGATTTCAGTTTTTTGAAATCTTTTACAAAATGTGTGTGATAAACATTTAATAATCTTTATGCAAGGATTTTTGGGATATTAAACTTGTCACAGATTTAATGATGCATTTTATTGTATAACATTTTCCTTTTATCTTCATTGTGAATTCTCTAAGTAAAAACTGAAGAGTAAGATGTTATCATTAAATATTTCAGAAAATGTACACTGTCCTAGACTGCATGGTGTCAAAATGATCAGCCAGTAGAGGTTTTGGTGAACATATAGTAAATTTTATGAACAAGTAATGTGAATATGTGAAATGTATTGCTTTTCCAAAAGAAAGAAATTTTACACTTCTTGGTAAAGATAAACTTTCATGGAAGAAAAAATAAAAACATAATTTTAGCAACCCAAACCATACTAAAGTTATAAACACTTGACCAAATGTTTGAGTACCCCAAAAATTGTTCCTGTGTGGATTCTTCTTCTAGGATGATCAGTCCTCCTGGCCTTATTACTCTCCATTTCTGTCCCATTGAGGTTAGCCAGAGTTCACTTGCCTTGTCAGTTAAGTTTCTAAATCAGATGAATTATGTTTTCTATAATTGAGTTAACCACAGTTAATTGCTTAATAGACTCTGTCTACACTAACTGAAAAAAAGGAATTAATTGCTTGGAAAAAAATGCATTATATATTTTAGTCACATCTACACAGTCATCCAAGACAAAGTGACAAAGGCACTTTCAACAGTGGCCAGAGCCAATGGCGACAGCAGGGCCAGCACTTAGCTCAGTCATATGTTGAATCTACTACTTTGGGATGTGGATATAAAGAAAATGAGTTATAAATGGAACTTCTCCTTAGAGCTTAATTCATTATCATTATCATTATTATTTCTTTACATAAGAAAATAATTTTAGGAGAGCTTTGGCAAAAAGTTTAGGTACAATTTAAGAAAATGCCATTTGTAAAAAAAAAAAAGACTTTTTTTTAAAAAAATTATGTTTTTACTTTTAATGATTTAGGTTTAGGTTTTAAAAATGTATTTCCTAGCCAAGATCTAATACCAGGTATCTGGGATTTTTCTAAATTTTCTCTGAAAGCATGAGATTCATGTACAGTTATTTAAAATTTGCTACAGCCATTTTTAATATATCTTTTATGTTTGAAGAGATGCCAATAGCTTATTATAGTAAGCTATGATAGCAATGCCAATGAATGCTCAATTCCATTGCTTAAATATAAGTGAAATAATAAAGGAAAAGACCAGTATTGAATATATTGCCTCTTCCTGCTACACTCTGACAAATTCGCTACAATAAATGGAAAGTTGAAAATATAATAAAAAATTAGGTAATATATTTAAGTATAATTGATAATCAAGGCAATATCACAAAATCTTGAATTATTTGTACTCTAAAATGGATTTATGCTTTTCAGTGCTGGAAGCATTCTAGAAGCTGTTTCAACGGTGAAATCATTTTGTCAAACATTCTTCGAAGTCTATGACCTTAAATAAAGCATTTAAAACCCAATGGTTTAGAAAAGTCCAGAGAAACAAGTATATTGGCAATTGTAGATAATTTTTGAGGTATTTAACCAAACAGTGAAGTACAATAAGCATCCTATTCACAATTCTAATGTAAAAAAAGATGTGGTCATAGGCAGAATTATACTAAGAAAAACCTATGAAGAATATAAAACTTGTTTGTTACCTCCAAGATCTCACCATCTTTTTCCCATGTCCCTACATGTATGGCCTACTGTTTCTGCTTCTTCATTAATCTTAAATTGACTTAAGTTGATATTGGTTATTTAAATATTTCTTATCTGTATCACAAGTTCAACAAGGAAAAAAATCTTGATAATAAAAAAAAGCCAAAGGAAGCTTTTAAAAATTTACCCATGGATTGTAATTAGCTATGATCCCCATTCTGTTTCTTTAGAACTGTTAGATAAGAGTTTTCTGCACTTAAAACTTTGAGTGTTTCTAAAAATATTTCCTTCTTTAAGCTTACCAAGTTTACAGATATCATCCAGACAGAGTGAACTGAAGCAAGAGTCCCTGGCTGGAAAGTGTGCCTGTCTCGTTCTAAGAAAACAAAAAGGCCCCATAAGTGTTCCTAAAAGGGAATAAAGTCAGAAAGTGGGGAGAGGGGATGTATGGCTCCTTGCTGATTATTAGAAGAACTTTGAGAAATGCAAAACCACTTGTGGTTTTGTGAATCCACTGCTGTTTTCAGGATACACTGCAGGGGGTAATGGCACAAAAGGGAAATCTCCTGGTTGATAGTTTGGTAATCTAGACAGATTATGGTGTCGGCTAGAATCAAGGTAATAGCAAGTCGAGTTAGCAGAAATGTGGAAATTGGTTTTATATTGAGAAATTAGCCGATGGTGTTGCTGAGAATTGCATGTGTAGTGAGGGAGAACAAAGAGACTCAAGAGTGCACGTTTTGTAACCAAAGCAGCTACAAAGATGCCATTGCCTTTGTACCCTTCATTCTGATTCCTTTTCCCTTCTTTGCCTTCATTCTCTGATTGTCTTTCCCAAGACAGCTTTAGCTTGTCCACACCTAACCATGCTTCTGTCTAGGGCGTTGGCACTTTGCAGTTCCTTCCACCTGGAATGCAGTTGCCTAAGATATCCTCATCAATTCTCTCTCATGTTCTTCAAGTTTTTATTTGAATGTCACCTTTTCAATACAACTTGCCTTGCCCCCCATCTTAGATTGTATCCCCCAAAATACACTTCCTGTCTACCTTCTCTGATTTGTCTTACTCCGTAGCACTTATGCCAATCTAATAAACATATTTTGCTTATTTTATTTATTTCCTATTTTCCCAGTAAAATGGTAACTCAATAACAAGGATGTCTGCTTGTTTTGTTCCTGCTCTCTCTCCAAAGCCTGGAATAGTATTTGGCACATAATAGCACAATAAATATGGGTTAGATGCATGAATTAATGCAGGGAATTAGCCAAGCTATTTATTGTACTCTGTGGTCTCTGAGAAAATTAGCAAGCAAGAAGAAAGATTGCTCTGTGGAAAAATGTAGGAAACAAAGCAAAAAACTCCATCATGGTGTATCAGGATGAAAAGGTTTTATTTTAATTTAGTTTGTGATAAGGTCTTCATCATAAGGAGGATGAAAACAAAAGCCCTAGTAGTATCGGATACCCAGAGAAGAGCAAATTAGCTGAGCTCCTTAACATGACTCATACTTTCTCTAATTTGGGGGAATGGTTGGCCCCAACTCTCACTGAGCCTGCACACTGAGGAGAATGTGTCAAAATCTATCAGTCTAGAAGGATGAATGCAAAAGAACAGTAACACCAATATTCCCTCTACCCAGCTGACATTTCTCTCCCATCCTTCATTTCCTTACCATAACCCTCTGTGCTAGCCCATTGCTCATGGATAATGTCCAAGAATGTTCAATGATGTACAAGATCATGATAATCGAATTGCAACCTCTGTCCTTTTTCTTCATGCTCCCCCAAATCCAGTGATTCTGAACTGCTACAGTTCCGTAAACCAAACAACCCTTTTCCCCAATTTTATGATTAAATGCTTTTCCTTTTCTATTCTGCCTAGAATAGCCTTTCTTATCTCATTTCTTTGTAAATTTTAATTCATCCTTTAAAAATGATTTATAGCAGTTCTTCATTAGTGACATTCCTGGTACATTCCCCACCATCCCTGAAAAATTAATTGCTCCCTTATTGATTTCCCATTGATTATAATAGTTATGAAATATTTTATTACAATTACTAGTTCACATATCTGAATTCTGCTTGGGGCTGTGAAGAATCTGAAGGCAAGAAACATGTTCTACTTTCTTTGTATAAATTGGACTTATCACATAATAATGGCTCATTAGGTTGAATTAATATTAACAAAGAAAATTGTCAAAATTAGGTAAGCTTGTTTTAAAAAGTTGCAATTAAACATTAGCCATAAGTTTTCTAGAAAACTGAGCACTTTCTGATGTGTTTGAAATCACATTAAGAAAGTCGTCTCTTTTGCTACTTTTGTTTACTAGAATGAAGGTTAACTGGAAAGATTTCTCAGAGAAAACAAGACCACAAATGTTTTGAAGTAGAGAAAAAATATTTTAATTAAAATAGAAGTGGTACAAAAACAAGAAATATAACATGTGATACAGTGGATATAAGCGTATGTGAAATATATGGATGAACATCCATACAGGTTTCACAGGACTGAAAGGTGCAACTGATACAGAGAGGCTGGTTGTTGAAGTATTTAAAACTCACAATCAAAGCTCTGATAGTAGGATGCAATGTCAGTGATTACTAATCGAGACAAATTTGCTTAAGATCATTGTATAATTACACCCAAATTCCAATTTGTGAATAGGTTTACTCATCGTGACCTAGCTGATAACATGGAAAGATAAACGAGGCAGATACACGGAACATTTTGCAGACTATGGTGGCTGCGAGAACAGCTTTTCGCTTGATTCAGGCTTTAAGTGTTAGCCTGAACACTCAGAACGCTACTTATTTTTGGAAAGGGATTAACGAAGACATTTATTTCAGAGACTACTTTGCTGTTGTTGACTTTTTCATTGTTGTTCTTCCCTCTGATCTGGGATATTTCCCTTGCCCTAACGACAGCTTGTCAATGGGAAGGCGTTCGTTCCTGCTTTATTTATTGCATCTCTTTCTGCTTAATATGAATCTATTACAGAGAATAAGGAAATCCATTTAGGGCTAACTAATGTAAAAATACTCTTTGATGAGCAGTATACTGCAACATAGCTCAGAATTTTCAAGTTTAATATATTGGCTCTTCCAAATATGTTATTCATATTTGCTGAGGGTTGCTTTTATGAATTTCTGCTTTGGAGCATACAGCTCAGTGGAAAGATCTGTGTTTATCTGAATTCGCTGGCTCTAGTCACAAATGAATATTTGTACAAATCTGTTTTTAGCATTGATATTAATTTATTAGACAATTATCATATGGCAAATGATGCAAAGTTTGGAACTTGTTTCACATTTTTTTAATGGTTTGTACTTACTCCCCTCCCCCATATACGAGATTTTAAGAGTCTATAGGGATATCTGAGTACATATTTATGCAGATTACTTTTTTATTTATGGAAGGGGATTGCTTGTTCCCCCAGGTGGTTATAAAACTGCTATTTCACTTTGACATGATACAAATTGGTTTAGAGAAAACAAATTATTCTAAAGTCTTTAGAAACCAAAATGATGCTGTTGGAGCATAGTAATAACGTAAATAAATCTAGAAGATGGAGATTTTTATTTTCCCAGAACTGGATGGGTTTGTCCTGGATCATGCCTCTGAATTTAGGTCTCTGATTTTTATCCAGGGGTGATTTTTGACTTGTATAAAGCTGTGGAAACCAAGAGCCATCATAAACCAAGAATCCTTTTACAATCTTTGGAAATGTGTATTTACATAGACCATGAAATAAAAGATATTTTCTTCATGAAAAGTTGTTTTTAATGCTGCTCTGAACAGCAGATCAAAAATAAAATTTTTAGGAGCAAGTAAGTCGTTTTTGTGTTTTACTTGCCTGCCTTATAGATATGGAATATTGGACCACAAAAGATTACCTGAGTTTAGGACCACAGATTCTTTTAATAAAATTTTATTGAAAATTAAAGTATATATAGAAAAGTGCACAAATCCAAAGCCCATGGTTCAATGGATTTTAAGTGAACATAGCCACGTAACTAGCATGCCAATAAAATAAGGCATTGATAGAACATTACCCGACCCAGGCCTTCTCATGCCTCATCCCAAAGGTAATTGCTATCCTGCCTTTTAATTATTACATATTAGTTTGGCCTATTCTCTTGAAGACAACTCTTCAATGCATGTAAGTTCCATTTTAGAAGATCTTGCAAGTGGAATTTGCCTTCTTCCGCTAATCAGTCTTTAACCAGGAGATATCAAGATGGAATCAGAGGAAATCTAAGCACTTCAAGTGGTTTTGCCGTGATAGCATCCTTTGTGATTACTGAAAGCAACCTGGAAGTTGATAGAGTAATCCATGTTCAAAGTACAGATTGTGCTTTGATAGTGGCCAAGTTGTTCATGCCACAATGGCTCCCTGCAGTATTTTTACCCAATATTGGATTTAACAGTAAAAATTTAAGTAATGCCATATTCCACTAACATATAACAATACAATGGAATTAGGTATCAAATTTTAAAGATCAGAGAAAAAGGAATTGTGATATTTAAGAATTACATGTGGTTAGAGATCTTTATATATCAACATATTGAAAGAAATTAATTCAGTCAGTTCAGGCATGACGTTTATTTTTAACAATTAGTATTCTATTCTCTATAATCATGTTCCACAGTTTAAAGTGCTTAATGAGTTCTTACTGGAAGGGGAGAATAATGGCCTTTAATCACTTCACTCAAGCTATTAGCACAAAGATTGTCAGGAAATATTATTACTTTTGTTATAAAATTAACTGAACTTTCACTTGGATGAAACAAGAAGTTTGTCAATATGGTATATAACCTCCAAGGTCTTTCTCCCTCTTCCTTATGCTGTTTCCCCCTCTTCTTCGCCATGTGTTATTGATTCATTTGAATGATCTATGATCACTTTCCTTATAATGGCCTGAGAAGAAAAAAAGCTTCTAACTAAGCAACTCCCAAGTCCTTAAGTCAGATATTACGTTTATATTATCTCAATTAATCCCACTCAGTGTAGTAGATGGTGTGACCATGTTACAATTGTGCAAAATGGAGTTTCAGGAAGATACACAATTTGCTCAATATCAAACTTGCATAACTTCTACAGAAAATAATTGAAGCACAAAGTCATATGACTCTTAACCTCTACTGAAAGATGCTTTTATATAGAATCTAAAATGTTATGTTAGATATATTAGCTGGGGAAATTTTATCTTTTCTAAAACAGAACAATATTTTAGTGTTTTCTGAGTGAAAATAGTAAACACTATTCAGATTCAGGTGATGGTATCTTTGATTATCCTCACGAGAGAATCAGTGTAGGTAGTTCAGTGGGTCTCAAAGCACAGTACCTGGACCAGCAGCAGCAGTGATATCGGTGAGTTTGTTACACACACACACAATTATGAGCTCTACCTTAACTTTCTGAATATCTGAGCATGAGACCCAGGAAATTATATTTTAACAGGTTCTTGAGATGATTCTTATATACATTAAGGTTTGGGAACCACTAACATATTTCTTAAAAGCATGAATTGCAGAAACACACTATGTAAGTTTATATTCATGTTCTGTAAAATACTAGCCATGTGACATTGAACAACTAATTCATCTTTCTGGATCTCTGTCTTCTTCATTTATGAAAGTTATATAATAATCATATCTTCATCACATTGTTGTTTTGAGGTTTGTTGAACACACATAGGAAAGTGCTATGTTAGGGCTGGGCACAGTGGCTCATGCCTGTAATTCCAGCACTTTGGGAGGTCGAGGCTGGTGGATCACCTGAGGTCAGGAGTTCAAGACCAGCCTGGCCAACCTGGTGAAACTCTGTCTCTAGTAAAAATACAAAAAATTAGCCAGGCATTGTGGCAGGAGCCTGTAATCCCAGCTACTCGGGGGGCTGAGGCGGGAGAATTGCTTGAACCTGGGAGGCAGAAGTTGCAGTGAACCAAACACTCCAGCCTGGGCAACAAGAGTGAAACTCCATCTCAATTAAAAAAGAAAAGAAAAGAAAAGAAAAGAAAAGAAAAGAAAAGTGCCATGCTCATAGCAAGTACTATGTTGGTGATAGTAAATATACGGATCTTGTTTTGATAACACGTTAAGTAATGATATAAAGCATTCATTAAATATCTCAATATTTGGAACCATTTCTTTTAATAATAAAGTCTAATAAATGTTGTTATTAAATAGAAATACACTTTTATAAACGTGCATTTTTAAAAAATATATGAATCAGGAAAGGAAAGGTGATGGAAAACTCATACAAATATGATATAGTAAATTGCACTGTTTTTGTGAGGATGATTTTATGCAGAATTCAAAGTAGATGCAATTAGTGCTACAAATTAGAAATTGCAAATGATGAATTCACAAACACATGATTTAACAAACAAATCAGAGAAGAGGAAAAAATTCCTGATGAATTTGAGTCTCTACATGTGGATTTAATCTTGTAATAAGCAATTCTCAGGAGAAAGCATGAGATGTCACTCATCATTCCAGAAAGTGGGAGAACATAAGAGTTGAGAACAGTTATTGCATAAGCAAGAAGTATCAGTGAAGACAATTAATATAATACATACAGATGCATTTGACTGTATGAGAAAAGGCATTTCATCTTATTTGCTTTGTAGATACAATATCAGTTTCGATGAGATTCATGCTGCATGGATGGTTACACCTGTCACTTGTGGATGGCTAATCTTAATACCTGTGATGACAAGTAGACCACGGAGGAGAATGCAAAGGATTTGAGTGAAGAGCCACTGATGGTGTGTAAATGCCAGAGCCATGACCATGCACTTTTGGGGGGATGTGCTTAAATACCTTCAGAGTTCTCAGAAGTTAGGGCATCCACGGAAAATACTTTTGTTTTTTTCTAGTTCATCTGCACAAGTTGAACACACATTGTTAGATAGTGTCTATGTCAGAGCATACATGAACAAATGAAGTGGAAAAGCCAGTAGACGTATATTTGTATTGCTCTTTATCAATCTAAAAAGATATATTAAACGGTAAAATGACAATTCAATTTTTAACAGCATTCTAGTCTCTAGAAGGTGTTTTCTCATCCACTCTCTTAAGCCATTCTCACAATGGTACAAGGGAGAATTTCAATGATGAGACCGGGTCACCCAGCAATATGGTGATGTGGACGAGAGACCTCAAATTTTTGTTTCAAAATTTTTGTTCTGCCTACTATGACATACATGCTGTAATCATTTAATTAGAATTTATATTTCAATAAATACAAACTAAAGGGTTTCTGCAATTATGTTAAGACACACATGTTAAACTTTGTAATTATGTCAGTAAATTAAAAGAGTTTAAATCCACACCCCATTAGCCAGGCGTGGTGGTGCACACCTGTCTGTAGTCCCAGTTTTGGAAAACTGAGGTGGGAGGATCACTGAGCCCAGAAGAGGTGGAAACTGAAGTGAGCTATGATTGCATCACTGCACTCTAGCCTGGGGGACAGAGCATGATTCTTTGTCCAAAAAAAAAAAAAAAAAAATACACCACAGAGAGAAGTGATCTTATCCTTATGCTATATATATGTGTGTGTATATATGTATAATTCATATTTTTTATTATATATTTATACATATATATTTTTTTAGAGAATTACAATTCTATCTAGGTAGGCTCACATTTGAAAAGAGACAATCCTATTCTATTGACTGTTAGAGAGTTAAAGACCCTGCCATAAGCAGAGAGGGCACACGTGGGACTTTGTGCCAGGACAGGCGCAGCTGTGGGGATCGCTCCTTAGCAGCTTTTGCAGGTCTGCTCTGCACCTGAAGCGCCGCCTGTAGAAGATGGATGAAACCTGACAATGTCAAAGGGTTGCTGGGCTTAGGAAGCATGGGCTCCGTGAGGGTAACTAGATCTTTATGGATCTGGAAGCCACTTCCCTTTCTCTGGATATCTGTCTCTTTGTGTGGCCTTATAGGCTGCATTTTTCTTGCCTGTATGCCTGAGGTCTTGATTTAGTCACACTGGCAGGGTGCAGGCTGGCCTGACTCTGCCAGTGACTTCATGGTGCAGTTACAATGTCATTTAGTTACTTTTCCTTGGAGGAACTGCTACTGTTGATGAAGAGTGCTTTGGACCAAATATTTTATGGGCCCAAAGTTCATGTATTAAAGCCTTAATTCCTGCCGGGCGCGGTGGCTCAAGCCTGTAATCCCAGCACTTTGGGAGGCCGAGACGGGCGGATCACGAGGTCAGGAGATCGAGACCATCCTGGTTAACACGGTGAAACCCCGTCTCTACTAAAAATACAAAAAAACTAGCCGGGCGAAGTGGCGGGCGCCTGTAGTCCCAGCTACTCGGGAGGCTGAGGCAGGAGAATGGCGTAAACCCGGGAGGCGGAGCTTGCAGTGAGCTGAGATCCGGCCACTGCACTCCAGCCCCGGCGACAGAGTGAGACTCTGCCTCAAAAAAAAAAAAAAAAAAGCCTTAATTCCTAATGTGATGATGTGAGGAAGTCAGACTTCTGGGAGGTAAATAACGTCATGAGGGTAGAGCCCTTATGAATGAGACTAATGTCCATGTAAGAAGAGATGGAAGACATGATCTCTCTCTCCACCATTTGAGGATACTGCAAGAAGGCAGCCTTCTGCAAGACAGGAAGAGAGCCCTCACCAAGAACCCTCTCTAGCAGCACTTTGACCTCAGACTCCCCAGCCTCCAGAGCTATGAAAAATACATTCCTGCGTTTTAGGCCACCCAGTCTAAGACAGAGAGGTAAAATACATAGTGTTTGGGTCACTCATTTGTTATTAAATTCACTATCTATTCAGCTTCACTTATATCCTTAGAAAAGTTTGTGAATGCAGTTGAATGGGTGGAGAGGGTAGTTGCAGATAATCAGAGAAGAGGAATAGAGACAGGGTGAAGGGAAAACTAGTTCCTTTAAATTGAAAAATGATAATATGATCCACTCATATAAATAGATTTTTGTTCAATTCTGCTCCAGTTGTATTATTCGGCTTCTCTAAAAATGGCGCCTGTATAGAACAGAGTGATATTTACCCTGCTGTAAGATGTCTCTCCAGGCAGATAGCAGGAGATACATTCCTAATTGATTCCAGGAGGGAATGCCACCACCATCACCACTATCACTTATGTTGATATAAAAACTGAAATGTCAATGATTATTTCTGTTCTCTAACATTTCCAATCAGATAATTTAAACATTTTACTCTAAGAATTTTTCAACTCAAATGTTATGCTTCCTGTTTTGTGCATTTTCATTATTAACTCTAGTTTCATGGGAGTCCCAGTTTTTATACATCATGTTATAGCTTTGATATTAACATGGTTTTGAGCTAACATAATTTTTGCCAAAGTGTGTATTAACCTAATTTGATCACACAATTTGGTTATTTTTTATTCCGATGCTAAGGGAATCCAATGCTTTTTTGTTGTTGTTGATAGAAACCCGTTAATTCTACTGATTGTAAAGAGTAGTCTAGAAGAAACTTAAAGAAAATTTAATCAGATTTTACTTTTTCTGTCACAATTTGGCACTTAATAGCTGTATATTTCATTCTAGGTGCATCCTGAAAGTCTTGCAATGTTCACATTGCAATATTAAAGCATAACAGATGAGCCTAACATGTTCAGTGTTTAATTTGTACAGATCAAGATGTTTTAATTACAATAACTTAAATGTGTCTAACCCTTGAACAACATAGGTGGGTCCACTTACCTGAAGATCTGCTCCCACCTCGGTTACCCTAGACACAGCAAAACCAACCCCCACTCGTCTTCCCCCTTCTCAGCCTGCTCAGTATGAAGATGATAAGGATGAAAACCTTTATGATGATTCACTTCCACTTCATGAATAGTAAATATATTTTCTCTTCCTTATGAATTTCTTAATAGCATTTGCTTTTCTGCAGCTTTCTTTATTGTAAGACTATAGAATATAAATCATATAACATACAAAATATGTATTAATTTACTGCTTGTTATCAGTGAGGTTTTCAGTCAACAGTAGACTGTCAGTAGTCAAGCTTTTGAGGAGTCTAAGTTATATATAAATTTTTGACTGTGTGACTGGGAATGGAGGTGTTGGCAGCCAGAACCTCCACATTATTCAATGGTCAACTGTATAATTTTTTAGTGGAAGTGTTGGAATGTTTAGTTTGATACAACCATGTAGAAATATTTCATATAAATATGTGTAAAATTGAGAATGTAGAACTAAAAATAATATACTTATTGTATTAATTATTGACAGCTAATATTGATTTAGCTCTGTGATAAGAAATTTACATGCATTAACTCATTTGTCACATTGTCATGAGATCAGCATTTTTATCTGTCTTTAATTTACAAATGAGGAAACTAAGTCTAAGAGAAGTTAAGTGATTTACCCAGTATTACATGGCAAAAGAAGTCAGAGTTTAAACTTAAAAGCCGAGTCTTTGCAATTCTAAAGTCCATGTTCTTAGCTACTGCCTTTCTGAACTTATTAGCCAGACTGAATTTTGAGGATCTCACAAAAAGTTATTCGCTAATCCTTTTGGAAGCATTTATATTATGAGTTTTTAAAATTGCAAATTCTTTTGTACATGACAGGGAGGTGAAATCATGGCAATTAGAGGCAAACATACTCTATTTAGTTCCCATTTGTGCTACTTAACAGTTGTGAACCTGAAGAGTACAATCTAGTAACCTCAACTGTTAAGGTGTGTAAACAAGTTCATTGCATAGAGGTATTGGGAAAATGAAGCAAGAGAATATATGGCTAACACAAACTATGATTTTCATTTTTTCCCTGTGTGTATATTTAGGGGGAAAGTTAAGACTGCCTACTTATTACCTTTCACTGAAAACAAAACTAAAGATTAAAAATACAAACATGTTGCCCTTGTTTACTTTGTCTAACTCAAGTTATGTTGATGTCATCCTTTTCTGTGTAACCACAAACACAACTGGTAAAGATTGAGTTAGTAATGTTCCCTCAATTCCGGATTGCCTTCCCTATCATACAATTTCTTTCAGTGGTACCACAATTCTTCCAGGCTGTGATAGAAACTTCGAAATTATATTTTGCTATTTTTCTCTTTTGCATCATTATTTTACATTTTGTTGTCAAATATTTATTTTCTACAGAATATCTTATGATCCCATGTTTCTAAATTATAGTCAGTGACTTTCCTGAATCTTAGCCTCTAATGTACAATCCAAATAACACTTCCTTCTCTTCTTTCATTTAACAAGTAATAATTTAATGTCAACACTGTGTCACATCTTTGGTGTCACTTATCAGTATGCAGAACACCAAGGGATTCATATCGTAGTGTGACTCTTCTCTTGTGTATTAACACCAATGCTTTCCTGGCCTCTTAACGCTTCCTCCTTGGTATTTTTCAGTTCCAGGCACTCTGCCACACACTCTCATGGCCACACGCAGGACCTTGTTAACACCTGGAAATTCTCCATCTTTGAACTGTGAAAGATTAGTATCTGCAATCAGTAAATGGCATCATCTCTCATAGCTTTTATTTCCCAGTGCCTTCTATTCACACTCAAACTTTGTTTTTTTTTTTTTTTTTTTTTTTTTTTTTTTTGTTTTGTTTTCTGCCTGCTGCTTCTTCCCTCATTAAGCCACCCACATCATTTGATCCCTTTACTCACGGCATTTTCAGGAACATCCCCTCCTCCTCTTTTTATCTTCACTCACTCTGGTGTGAATGTCTTAACAATTATACAATACACTTTCAGTGTTCCTAGACTCGTGTTGTTAGAGACAGCTGGGTGACAGAATGCCCTGATGCAGACTGGGGGTCCCTGGATACTGAGGGTCTCCAGTTTCAGCTGGCCTCCTCCCTTAGCTAAGAGATAGAAACAAGAATCTTAGCATTATTCTAAAGCTCATGTATCTAGTCTTTTCTGGTACAGTTTTCCCCCATACATCTTGATTTTTAGCCATATTAAGTGTTTTTTCATTTCCCAGATAAGCAATTTTGTCTCCAGACTTTGTGCCATTTTCACTTTTTTTATCTGCCAAACTTTTTGTATCCTTAAATACTCAATTTAACATCCTCCTTTATGAGATTTCAGCTTTTTCTCTTGGACTGAGATTGAGAACCTCTCTCTGGGCTCCAATAATTTTAAATGCCTACTTAAATTTTGAAGCGTAATTTCATTTTATAAGAATACATGGATTTCAGACTACTAAGCAATAGAAGTATGGATACAAGACATACACGGGACCACTGGGGGCATAATAAGTATTCAAGAATACTGAATACTTGGTGGATATTTGGGGAGTGTATTACGCCATTTTAACACTGCTATAAAGAACTTCCCGAGACCGAGTAATTTATAAAGAAAAGAGGTTTAGTTGACTCACAGTTCTGCATGGCTGGGGAGGTCTCAGGAAAGTTAGAATCATGGTAGAAGGGGAAGCAGGCATGTATTACATGGCAGCAGGTGAGAGAGACAGAAGGAAAAAAAAAACCAGCCACTTATAAAGCTATCAGATCTCGTCAGAACTCACTCACTCTCACAAGAACAGCAAGGCGGAAACCACTCCCATGATCCAAACACCACACACCATGTCCCTTCCCTGACAGGTGAGGATAACGGATTACAGCTTGAGATGAGATTTGCGTGGGGATACAGCCAAACCATATCAGGGAGTATTATAATTATTAAATAATGGCAGTCCCCAGTGCATTGAAATGTAAATCTCATGAAAGGAATCTATATTTGTTTAATGCAAATTTAAATTCAAGATGGCAGACTAAACATCTGCATTTTTTACTTATCTTTCCAAGTCTTTGTTAAGTTTTAAATGAATTACATGAAACGGCGAGAAGACGAGAATTAAAAAGGAAGTAGTAAGCCACATGGGAAATATGCATGACAGTTAGAAGCTGAGGAAGTGAGCAGTAATCTAAAATCTCAGAGAGGTTTTGGGTTCATAGGCATGCAGAAAGAGAATGAGAATTGGGTCCAAAAAAAAGGTGAGTAATTGAAGGTGAGTAGTTGAACAGTTGTGCTGATCAGTCTAGCTTTGCAGCTCATTGCCAAAGAAGTGATCAAGTTGGAATTTTTGGCCAAATACTACAGGGTTGTCCGTGATATTTATTAGTAACTGAGTGAGCAGCATGTCAAAACTGCTAGCTATGTGTTGAGACCCCAAAGCAAACCCCTTACATTTTATCAGTTGACAGAATAAAAGTGCTTCACATGTGCCCTGCCTTAAGCTTATTTTTCATTCATAAGTATTAAGGTAATTTTTAGTAATATCATTAGCCTTCTCTATATAGGGGTATGTCACAATTAAAGGTCTCTTTCCCTGCCATCTCAGACAGAACTCTACTGTACATGCAACCATGCACCATCAAGTAGGGACAAAATCAATTGTACTGAGTGTAATGAAGTCCGAGTTCTCTGTCTTTTATAGCCTCTAATTGTACACAGCATAAAATGTTGACTCGAACCAGAGCACAAAGTACTCAAAGGACAGAATTCAGCTTATCTTATGGTCAGATATTTGCACGAAAAGAATTGAATTCGTGATTGGATTC
This sequence comes from Rhinopithecus roxellana, assembly GCF_007565055.1. Classification (NCBI taxonomy): domain Eukaryota; kingdom Metazoa; phylum Chordata; class Mammalia; order Primates; family Cercopithecidae; genus Rhinopithecus; species Rhinopithecus roxellana. The sequence goes on from NC_044566.1 coordinate 7,434,669, forward strand.
AAAGCCTTGGATGACATCACAAAGTGTTCAGGCTCTCGAACTTACTAGGTCCTTGTAACCTTCTTTTGAAACAATAGGGGCTGGGTGCGGTGGCTCACTCCTGTAATCCCAGCACTTTGGGAGGCCAAGGCTGATGGATCACGAGGTCCAGAGATCGAGACTATCCTGACCAACGTGGTGAAACCCTGTGTCTACTAAAAATACAAAAATTAGCTGGGCGTGGTGGTGCATGCCTGTAGTCCCAGATACTCTGGAGGCTGAGGTAGGAGAATTGCTTGAACCTGGGAGGCAGGGGTTGCAGGTTGCAATGAGTGGAGAGTGTGCCACTGCACTCCAGCCTGGTGACAGAATGAGACTCCGTCAAAAATATATATATATATTTAAAAAAAGAAAAATAGAAGTGCATATGGAATTCTAGCCATCTCACACAACTTTAACATTAGTATTTCCTCAATTAAAATACTTTTAAAAATTCTAACCACTAGACCACTAGAGATTTATGCTTTTGGTTTTATTAAATATGTTATTTAACCAACCTCTGGTCTCATCAGAGAGAAAAATAGATGGCATGTTTATACCTTTCCTTGTTTCAGGCTTCTGATTAGAATTCCTACTAGTCAACCATTTCCAGGGTGCACATTCTTAATCAACACAAGTATTACCATAAATTATTTCTCAAAATTTATATTAGGTTTAAACCTACAAAATTTATTTTTTTAAGATCAAATAATGTCGAATATTGGCAAGTCATATGGTTTATACTGTTAAAGCAAACTAAATATGGCCTGAGAAAAGACTTCGTACATCTACATTTGAGTCCTTGTGGATGAACTGCAACCTAACTTAATAGGTAGAGAACATTTTAAACCTAACTTAGGAGTTTGTGCTTATAACAATAGCTGAATCTTGGTCAATCCCATTAGCCATACTTCAGCCACTCATGCACCGCTGAGTGTTCAAACTGTGTTCAAATAAGGCAAACGCCAATCTCTAACCAATCCAGCTGTTTCTGTACCTCACTTCTGATTCCTGTACGTCATTTTACTTTATTTGTCTATACATTTACTCTGACCACGAGGCACCCCTGGAGTCTCTCTGAATCTGCTGTGTTTCTGAGGGCTGCCCGATTCATGAATCATTCATTGCTCAATTAAACTCCTTTCAATTTAGTTTGGCTGAAGTTTTCCTTTTAACAGTACTGTCTCTTCTGGGAGAGTCAAATTCATATGGCAGGCAAGGATTCAGAGAAATTGTTTTCCAAAAGATGGAAAGTAAAAGTTGCCATTTTGTTAAGGCCTAGGCAGAGAAACTGGTACAGCTATACTTCTACCATATTCTATCAGTTACACACTATCATGGAGCAGGCTCTTATGCAATGGAAGAGGACAAAGGTGGCCTCATCTTCCCCCCATGCTCTGTTACAAATATCGATCTGTCTCTTCTTGCATGGCCTGTCTTTCCTTGGATTTTAGGCTATTTCATTTCCTTGCAATATCAGCTCTCTGTTGAATTCAAGAGTAGAGATGATTTTGTAGTATGTTCCACTTTTTTTCCTGAAAAAATTTTAAGGTATTAGTAATGCTCTTTCATGTTCCATATCTTAGGTGGAAGTGGAACTTTCTTGCTATAACTTTGAATTAGCAATTCTAGACTCTAGACTCCAAAGGAGTTGTGTCTGCAAAAGTTCTGAGGGAAAATAATTGTGAAACTAAAATTCCAAAAACAAAATGAAAAAATCCTTGTTTAACCAAATTATCATTCTAAAATAAAAACAAAAAATGATATTTTGTAATTATAAATACTAAGGAAATTGTCTTTATATAAATGTCTGGAGAAATAGATTTCTGAGAATATATTTCAGCAGAACAAGGAAAAAAAATAACATGGGGATATATTGGGTCCGAAGTAACAGTGCCTCTAACCCCAGAGATAAGTGACATGAGGTCCCAGAATCATTTTAAGCAGGCTTAGAAGCTGAATGTATAAAATATATCATGTAAAATATGGCATGGCACAGAGGGCAATTAGGGTCATTCTGATTCTTGATCTTGATCTGAGTTTTAATGAAGAAAATAGGTTGGCCAAAGAATGACATACTAACCACACCTTTTTTTTCATTACATACACTTTTTACTCCATACTGCAGAGATATATGCAATTGTTTTATCTTCCCAACCAGACAGTAAGTTACTTGCCTATCTTCTTATTAAAAATAATGTAGATAAAGTCTCTTATGAAAGTAGAGAAACGTTGTCAGTCATTTGATAAGTGTGTGAGTTTGTTCATGTGGTCTTATAGGAAATAACAAACATAATTTAAATTGGTACAGGTTGTACACAGAACATTTTTAAAAGTTCTACCTAATCTTAAAACCATGGATTTTACAATGTTTTGAATTTTATAATCATTAAAAACATTGGAAATGTGTTGAGCTTAATATGAATTAAGATTTTTATATTAGGATATCGTGGGTTTTGCCAATAGAATTCTAAAACATAAATACATCTAATCTGATTACTATGTAGGTTATGCACTGTGACTCATTAGAATATATGATGTGTTGTTTAAAGTCATGATGATCATCCGACAAAATATGACCATCTTTAAAATTATCTCATAGATCTAAGTAGCGAATAAACTAGGCAAAAGTAATGTAAAAATGATTGACATTATCAATGAAGGGTCAGTGGATAACTATGTGACTCCGATTCTGACACTCAAAAGGAAACTACATCACTTAAGGAGTATTATGAGGAAAATGAACCAAATTTTTAGGAAACATCACAGAAAGCGTAAACCAAGAAGACTTTACTATTAAACATTTTTTCAGATATGCCAATGCCATGAAAAAAAAACAAAGAACTGAGGACCCATTCCAATTTAAAGGAGATTCAGGAGACATTACGACCGAACATCCACTAAGCTATCAGAGACATTAACTAGGTCAATTCATAAAACTGAAATATGGAAGGTAGATCAAAAAAGGTTTTCTATCAACATTCCATTTCCTGAAACGGTAGCTTGTGGTTAACAAAGAGGATGCCCTTGTAGTTAGTACTAAGGGATGTGGATGTAGGGGCCGTGTGTCAATGACTTGCACTTGGCAGTGAGTGTGTGGGCGTAGGAAAAGGATTTATGGGAGCTCTGAGTGTGTGGTTGCAATTTTTCTGTAAGCTTGAAATTATCCTCAAATAAAAGTTAAAAAATGTTACCCCAGGAAAGATTGGCACGACATTATTTTAGATGAATACTTCGAAAGCTTCCTTTATTTTTTGAAAGTTACCGAAACATGTTGATTTCACATTTGGGATTTAACCTCTCTGCTTTAGTTATAAACTTAGATGTAAGTGTAAGAACCCAGTTTAAGTTATCTTGAGAAGCACAATATTTGAGTTTCTACACAGTTTCCTTTTAAATGGAAATGAAATACATTTCAAGTCATACTAATATTTGTTTGTTTTGAACTACTTGTAGCCCCTCCTTAGAAAACTGAAACACAAACTCTCTTATAAGTTCATGCCCCCTTGAACTATGGAAACTATGAAGATTTGTGTCTTATGAAGTTTATTTTAACAGTTATTAGATTCTTTTTAAATTATTATTATTATTATTTATTTTTAGAGACAAAGTCTCACTCCGTAACCAAGACTGGAGTGCTGTGGCAAAATCGTATCTCGCTGTAGCTTCAAATTCCCAGGCTCAAGCCATCTTCTTGCCTCAGCCTCCTGAGTTGCTGGGATTACAGGCATGAGCTACCATGCTGAGCATACGAATTATTTGGTTTGATGAAATAATTATTGATAAAAGCAACAGAAATGATCATTATAAATTAAATGTTTACAAAGTGATTTAGTGAAGATATCTGTAGAAAGAGTTGAAACAATAAAATATTTTTGGCTTGGAATTTGTATAGAATTTTGCCCTTCAATGTAGACTCTTGTCTAAACACTTGAATAAAAGACATTCAGATTTACAAAATGGTGCTTTATTGGCCAGCCTAGATAATTTCTCTTGCTTCCTCATCCCCCTTTTTAGTTACTCCTGAGGGCTTCATATCACAGATGACTGAAATTCATCTGCACTCTACTTACTATGTGTAACCAGCTGTGATTTTATTTTCTGATGCTGCCACATGAAAAAAGTTTTTTTTCCTGAGCTATACGTGTTAATTAGTGTCTTTGTATCTTGCTAATTAAGTTCTAGCAACACCTTCTCTCTCTTCCTCGTTTGCATTTAATGAGCTCACTTGTATTAATTTATTAGATAATTAGATAAAACAAAAAATAGTTGAGTTTCTTGAGGAGTGGCTTTGGAAAGTGCCCCTTAAATATTCAAACACGGATAAAAATGTACACATTACAAGACAAAAAATCACTTTAAGAAGAAATATACTTAATGTTAGCCTGCAGACTCATACTGACATTTTAAATAATGTGATCATTAGGGCTTATACAAAAAAGGAAGAGATTGATTCAAAGGCTCAGGCAATCACAATTATTTTGGTGTAAGCAAAACAGGATCACATATGGTACAACATGATGCTCACACCAGAAACCTTTGCAATATTTAAGCACAACAAACAAATTATCAGTTAAGCAATGTGCCCCTTGGACTCTAATTATCATTTTTATTTGCATGTTCATTTTTTTCTAAAATTTTTTTAAGCCAGTGGCCAGGCAGTATTCAATTCTTTGCTATTTATCATGATACCGGAGTTTATTTGACAAAGAGTGGAAAAATCATTGACGTACAGTGAAGCTGATCATTGTTTAATAGTAGAATTCTGTCGTTCATCAGCAGTTAGGGAATTGTGGAAATCATTTTGAATGAGAACATCCAGATGTTATTGATTCCAATTTTCTGGTCCAACTCAAACTCATTTGGGCCATTAGCTTTCCAACTTGTCCAATATCATCAGAAAAGGCAATGACATCCCTTATTGCTCTGTTTTTGTCTTTGGTTGAGTAACAGATTCCACTGGACTGGCATATGTATTCTGGCTGCCCTTTAGGAAATCTAAACATTCGATGTCAAAAATACACATCTTTTAAAATAGCTCTCGATATTAAGGTAAAGCAAACATTCAAATTTCAAAATATCAAGCTGTAAATATTAATCCTAAACAGGAATATATCCAATAGACATTGAAATTGTATGTAATGAGCAACAAACAATAAAGTGGAAAATCAATAATATGCAATATTTCACATATTCTTTGATAGATGTAATGACAGAAGCTATGACCTTGCCTGCCTCAGTGTTAGTAACATTGAGCTTTCCAGCTAGAATTAATGCATTTTTATATGAATCCTTAAAAAGTGCAGTAACTACTCCTCCAGGAGAGGATGCTGTCACTGCTTCCTGAGGGGTAGCACTAATATTTCCAGGCTGTCTGCTTTACATCAACGCTTTGCTTTAGGATGGAAACACGTTTGTAGAGAGGCTGTGAGCTCAACAGTTAGATCAGTTTGTCTCCATTTGATCTTTTCATGAAATGCATTGGGGCAAAACCTCTTCCCAGTGTCATTAGTAGCTCAGAATTAGAAAAGATAAGTTTTCTCCTATGTATTCAAGAAGAGTCAGAACCAGGTAATTGACATAGCCAACTAAAACCTCTATAGTGATTGGTTTTGTTCTGCCTCAAATGCTAACTTAAATCCCTTACGACTGTGAAAAGCATAAAGGGGAAGAGAATGCCCAGAGAGGCAATTGGAGAGACAGAGATAGCAGAGCTGTAAGAAGACTGTTTGCAGAAAATATTCTTCCCATGTGTGGACTTGGCCTTTGAAGCAGAGAATTACAACAGGAAATTAGGAAAAGGCTGGTGTAGCCTCATAAACATGTACAAAATTGTGTCAGCACACCGAAATATTTCACTAGACTGCCCTTCCCCTAGGAGGTTCACAGGTGGTGTAATAAATGAAATCAGCAATCCTTCCACACGTCTCGCTTATATGGTTATTTTGGCTCAGCCGACCATTAGTTATTTGTAAGCTGGGGCATAAATACAGACACTAGTTGAATATTTATGTCCAGCTCCAGAATCCACCTTCATTAATTTGTCTACATATGGGGAATATAGCCATGGGGGAAATGGAGAATATTTACTCTTGGAGTCCTTCAATGTAATACATTAATATGAATGTACTCTTGGGCGGGAGGTCCTGGAACTCTTGGTAGGTGTTGGGTCCCTACTGACACTTTATCATTTTCTTTTTTCCTTCAACTCAATATAAAACTGAAAAGCCGCTTTGAACAGTTAGCAAGTGGTGATACTGCCAGACTCATCCTGTAAGAAGTTAGCTACATATTTAGCCAGACATAATATTTTTTATTAGCTTACTTGTAGAGTCCCTCCTCAGGGTCCAACTAAACATGGTGCTAAACATTCTTTTGCCTTTGTAGAGGAATAGCATTCTGAGACTCCTGTGTTTTTCACCAAACAGTGAAATTAACCAGGTATTGAATTCATACTCTCATTAAAGTTATTGTTACCATTCTTTTACAAAATAATAATAATAATACTCAAGGAGTAAAGGAACGTAAAAATTGCCCTTAAAAAAAATCACCTATGTTCAACTTTCTCTGGATATTAGATTTGGAATGTATGCATAGAAAATGGTCTCAGTGTCAAAGATTTAATGCTGCATGAGAAAGCATCTCCGCAAGAACATCTCCTTTAATTCTGTCTTCTCATTTACCAAATAATAGCTATAGACCGCACTTTCCTTTTGTTCTTTTTGTATAAGAAGGAATTATAGTGGTTTGCCACATTAAAGTACTTTAAAAGTGCTTCCTGAAATTTGGTAGAGAATCTTCTTAAAATTTTTCTCCACCCTGCATCTTTCTGGATATCTATCACTCCTGAGATGGTTTTTCCAGGCTTAGACTAGTTTTCTAAATCTCTCAGCTTTCTTTTATCTCAAGTGACACAGCAGATGAATTATATCATGAGTTTAGCCTGGACTCTCTTGAGTTTACCAAGAAGGAAAACTGAAATTCTATAAAATGACTTATATTTAAGGGTGAAGGAATTAAGAGATATCTCAAGCTATCCCCTTATTAGAAGGTAAACTAGGAATCATAAAATAATATATTTGACCGACTGCTCAGAAATGATTAAATCCAACAGGCTTACCAACAGAGTTGTACCGTAGAATTGCCAGGGGAGTTATCCCAAAGCACAGATACTGGGCTCTGCCTTTGACCTTCTAGGTAGATAAACGCCAGTGACTTTGAAAGCAATTCCCTGTGATTCTACTGAATCTCCACAAATCTTGTGTAACCTCTCAATTTTAAAAAGAAGCTAATATTTTTTTTCAGTCTAAGTCATTTATTCAAAGTCAAACATGTTTTAGTGATGGAGAAGAATCTGCTTTTAAATGTATTAAAATGAACTGATTGGAATCATGTTTCTTTTTGTTTTCCTGTATAAAGTTAGACAAATAGGATATTTTTGATGTTATAAATTATTTAAATACCCTTAAAATGTTTACAATATAGTTCATTGTATTTTTATCTTCTGGCATAATGATATTTAAATAAAATGAGGTACTGAGTGTTTGCTGAAACTAGAAATCTTAGGCCTTTAAAATAGCCATCTCATATTTTTAGAAGAAATATCAATAATTTTTATATATTTTTAAATTTATGAGACGAAAAGTTAGCTTTTACTAATCTTATCAGGCTAAATTGAGTAATAATGAAGAAAATGAAGCGTTTAGAAATATGTCTTTGGAATATCAGTAAAATCTTTAAAAAGAAAAAAAACTCTCATCTATATGTATGAGAAATGTAAAGTCACACTTTGCTGAAATGCAAAATGGCCTTGGAAAATTTCATGGAATGAAACTAAATGGCAGCACATCACTTTTCCAGATGGGGTCATGTGATTGTGGCTCAGATCATGGGGTGATAGCAAACTCTTTCAATGCAAAAATAGTAGCAATCCAGTCCCAAGATAATACCAAACATAGGATCACAGATGAGTAATTTGTCAGTTTCTTAAAAGAAAGGGTTGTTAGGAACGAGAGTAAGGATGTGCCTCAATTACAATACCCCAGATATGATACTATTTTGAAAACGGTTTGGGGGTTTTGTGAGGGATGCTAAGCATGCATTATGCTAGAAATCTGCATTGGGAGGAAATATTATATTTTGCTACCTGTTACAAATATGCCTATAGACTGTGATTTAAATAAATAATGTGCTTAGACTGGGTGTGGTGGCTCACGCCTGTAATCCCAACACTTTGAGAGGCCGAGCCAGGTGGATAACCTGAGGTCAGGAGTTCGAGACCAGCCTGGCCAACATGGTGAAACAGCATCTCTACTAAAAATACAAAAATTAGCTGGGCATGGTGGCGGGCGCTTGGGATCTCAGCTACTGGGGAGGCTTGAGGCAGGAAAATCGCTCGAACCTGGCAGGTGGAGGTTGCAGTGATCTGAGATAGCACCACTACACTCCAGCCTGGGTGACAGAGTGAGACTCCATCTCAAAAATAAATAAATAAATAAATAAATAGAAAGAGCGTCTTTATGTTTTTTCATGGAAAAATAAATCTGAAGTTAGGCAGTCCAGACCTGAATTTCGCATTCTCAATTCCTATTTGTTTTCCTGTGTTTTTGAGGGTTTCTCCTGGAAAGTAAAACAACTAAATGCTTTATCTTCTGCCCTTCAGAATTCGGGACGTCATCACATCATTTTACCTTTAAGATACTGGACTGGATTCATAAATGAATAAGCCATATACAATATACATAGGAGTATGAAGAAAGGGAGACAACCTTCAGAGTTAATTTTGTAACTAATATTGTAGTTTAATGTAATGAGAAATAAAACTAGAGGATGGTGATAGAATGCAGAGGGCACTTTAAATCAGAGAGATGATATGAAAGAAATAAATATTTTTATATAATTTGATTTATTATAGATAGATTAAAAAGTTCGTTTAAAAAATGTAATCAAGAACTTACAATGATAAGTTGTTCTTTTTCAAATATCATGACAATAATGCTGCACAGTCACCTACTCAAATATTTCACAGCTTAGAACAATAAACATTTACTCTGGAGCTCTCTGTTCTGTGGTTGGCTGAGTTTTGGCTACTCTTGACTTGGCTGAGCTGGGAGGATGGATCCGCTTCAGGCTGCAAGCTGGCTGAGCTTGGCTCATCATGTTTCATTACGAGGCACAGACTGAAGTGTTTGCAGCAGCCCAGGCCGTGGCATGTTCTTTAAAGGCAGTGAGAGAAGCTTATGAATGAATGAAGCCCAACTACCTAAGCACACTTGATGAAATCAAAATGCAAGGACTGGGAAGTGCATGCCACCGATCATCAAGCTATGGTAAAGCTGTTGATGTACTACTACAGGGGAGTGGAGTGCTGGTATGAATCATTCAGTCTTTCACAAAAAAAGGGCAAAATGCAAGTTATTCAAATAGAATCATTAAATACAAAAACCTACTTAAAACTTACGGGTGTATTAGCTACCTGTCTTCAAATGTACTTTTAAAATTTAAGCTATAAGGACTTTCACTGCAGAAAGTATGCAATAATGAAGAAGATAATTGCTTTGGTAATTGGGAAAGTGTTTTTCAGGTAGAAGTGAATGCAGAAACAACCGTTCCAAGCAAAACCAATGACTTCTAGGGTGGGCTGGAAAGATAATTCTACTTAATAGAAAAGAAAGAGCACTCGGAATTGAGATGGAGACGCTAAACTGAGCGCTCATGTTGGTGTTTTGCTGATCCTTCATGGAATACACTCATTAATTATCACAGAAGTCACGTATGTACTCTGCATTCATTGTGATTTGATGTATAATTGGTTCTTAACTTCTCTATGTTTAACATTTTTCTTAGAACTTAGCACTCATCTTCAGGTATTGTAAGGCTTTTAAAACGACATTTTCCCTTCTACTTTAGAGGAAGTATGCCTTTGTTTGTTTATTTGTTTGTTTTGTTTTGTTTCTTAGACACAGAGTCTTGGTCTATTGCCCAGACTGGAGTGCAGTGGTTTGATCATAGCTCATTGCAGCCGTGAACTCCTGGGCTCAAGCCATCCTTCTGCCTCAGTCTCCCATTGGCTATTTTATTTATTTTATTTTATTTTATTTTATTTTATTTTAATTTATTAGACATGGGGTCTGGCTATGTTGCCAAGACTGATCTGAAGCTCCTGGCCTCAAACTCCTGGACTCAAGCAATCCTCCCACCTCAAGGTGGGAGGCCAGCACCTTGACCTTCCAAAGTGCTGAGATTACAAGCATGAGCCACTGGTTATAAGACCTGGCCAGAAGTATGGGGTTTTCTATGCTTTCACATATAATACATATTTAGGTTTTCTCAGTGATGAAATTATATTTGTTTTACTTTTAGTAAGCTATATGTGTTTTGAATTAGTAAAAAAGAATTGTGATTCATTTATTTTCAACTGCTACTTCCCTTCTCTTTTGGGGGTGCTCAGTTAAAAGATTCCCTTAATTATTTGCCACTGAGTCTGAGTTGGCACAAAAGCATTTCTAGGCATTATTCTTGTTCCCTGGTTGGCTGACAAAGAGCCCCACTCACTGATGGCACTGGGGAAGGACAGAGCCTGTTGGACAAACCAACCCTAAGCATTAATATCAAATGGACAAAAGGATCCTAAGACATTTAGACAACGGTTTACTTTTATGAAACTGATATAAAAATGACAAGAAATTTAGATAAATATTTCCTTTTGTAAAGATGATATGAATTATAAATTTCCTACACTGTCAATTAGAAAATTTAAATTACATAAAACTAGATAAAATTATATATTTTTTCTTAATATTGACATTTTTGTACTAAGATATTTATCCCACTTTTAGGATCTTGATTTATATTGGGAGTGTATTATTTTCAACTCATAAATCACCTTTTAAACATTTGGTTCTTACAACCTTTTCCTTGTCAGAAAAACTGGACCTGTATTTATAATATGGATGTTCCAGCAGCTGGTTCAAAAAATGATTCAGTGGGCCGGGCGCGGTGGCCCATGCCTGTAATCCCAGCACTTTGGGAGGCCGAGGTGGACGGATCATGAGGTCAAGAGATCGAGACCATCGTAGCCAACATGGTGAAACCCTGTCTCTACTAAAAATACAAAAAATTAGCTGGGCATGGTGGCATGTGCCTGTAGTCCCAGCTACTTGGTAGACTAAGGCAGGAGAATCGCTTGAACCTGAGAGGCAGAGCTTGCAGTGAGCCAAGATCGTGCCACTCCACTCCAGCCTGACAACAGAGTGAGACTCTGTCTCAAAAAAAAAAAAAAAAAGATTCAGCAGTAATAATCACATCAATTATATGGTTAAAACAATGAAGTCTGAGTCACTGAAAAGTTACATCACTTAATTTGTTCAATGCAGTTTCTAAAGTTTTCAAAAAGTGTATTAGATTTAAAAGAGACTTGAAAGGGAAACTGATGCAATGTCCTTACAAATGAGTATTTTCTCACCAGAATTTTTGAATGTACTGAAGGACGCAGCCCTGGTGACATTCTCATTACACATGTAGATCAGAAACTAAGAAGTCTGTGAGTAACATTTAGAAGGAACTATGTTTAAATATGAAAAATGATGTGACTCATGATTGAAAAAGAAAGTCATGTAAATTGAAAGTGCAAACACTTTACAGGAGAAATTTATGAGACCGAAAATAGGTAGCAAAATAGAAATGAAAGTACATATGATTGCCTAAAACACATGATCAAATGAAACAAGTAAATAAAATCAATGAGAGTGAGCAGCACTAAGAGTAACTAGGGAAGTTTGACCCGGGCCATGTCGCTGAATTACTTGGGGAATTTGGTAATCAGCGTTAACATGCGAGCAGCATGATTAGTTAATAATCCCACTGTAAAAAATTCACGGACTTACACAGAAAAGGACAGAGTATATATGGAAGACATGCACAGCTTCTATATTGATGTGACACTGCTCTGAGTAATTAAACACCGTTTCCAGGAAAGATTTGTTCAGTTGTTCCTAGAGGGTGTGGACACATTCAGGACATTCAGCTTCACTGACTTCTCATTTGTTTTAGTTTTTACCATCTTTAAATTGGGGGAAAATGATGTGTTGTTCACTGATCTTTCCTTCCGCGATGTCAATCTAATCTGTTATCTTATTCAACATCAAGCAGATTCTGTTCTGATTTAGGCGATTACAATGCTTAGTAAACAAGAAAATTACCCTAGCAATGGAATTAGGTTTTGTGGACATGATCAGGTCATCTTTTGGAGGTATCTGCCTTTTCCTGCATTCATAATAACCACTATTATTCTGATTACTTTTATACTGTCCCCATAAGTAGTGGAGTTCCCACTTAAGAAGTGAAAAACAGAATTCAGAGGAAATGTAACCTTCTGAATTCTTGTACAAATTTCCTCTTCATTCAGTGCCATGCTAGCCTGGAAGAAATGATTTGTCAAATATTCTTCCCAATCAAACAGCAGTCATATTCCTTCAGAGAATTTTCACACTGAAAACAACTATTAGCTTTATGCTGACAGCACAAGTCAATCCTGATGTCTTTGGATCCTGAATTTATCTGCAGAGTTCAGAAGAAACAAGACAAACATTTTTGCCAACGTCATCCATCCATCAAGTGGCAAAGCAGATGTGCAGATTTCAATGCACATAGTTTCTGTCCAGCTATTTGCTCTCCTTCTGGATGTTGGTTTTGTTGTAGGGCTGGCTCTCCTCATAAACCTTACATGAGATGGTTGCTAGCACCATGTAAGGTTATGCAATTCTTCCTTGGCATCCACTGAAAAAAAGAGTGGATATCTTTTTCTCAGGAAATTTGTAGTTGGGTATTTAGGTCACATGCGCATTCTTAAACAATCACTGTTGCCAACAAAAAACAATACATTAACTGGCTCACCTAGGATCCTATACCTGTAGACAGTTTCACCCAAATACAAAGATCTTAAGAAAGAGAGGACTGGTTCCTCTGCCTCAAGAAAAATTAAATCAATGTTGATGCAAGAGTGGAAATGTGTGTTGAGAGGCAAACAATAACACAACAAGTTATAACTCAGATCTGCTGGCCCCTCAATATTTTCTTTTCTTCGCCATATCAGAAAATTTTCTATGATTCAAAGCTCACTCAATAAACACCTTGCCCTTGGATAAAAGCCATTGGTAAAATAACCAATAAGTCATCCTCCTTTGAACCTTGAGCCATATTCATGTCTACCTACATTATGTATATTTCTTTGCTTCCCACATTCCATCAGCTTCAAATACTTCTTGAGAGCCAGACACGTGCTAGGAAATATGGACATGAACAGATTTATAGGCTGTGATTTCCTCATCTCAACTCTTGAAGGATTAATGGGGATCATCCATGCAGACAATGGAGAAAGTCTTCAAAGAGAAGTGAAGATCAATGCTAACAAGATGATAACTAAAACAGCATAGAATGTTCAGAAGCCTCATTGCTTAACCCAAAAGTATGAGGGAGAAGAGGCAATGATTGGTAGAAATTAGATTTTGTAGGATCTTGTATTACTGAAGCAAAAGCTGGAGTGTATTTTATCATGAATAGAATACTAACAAAATAATTTTCACAGGTGAGCATCATTTTTGCTTTTACTTATAAATGAGAACTCCTTCTGGCAAGAGTGTGGCATATCACTTGGGAACAGAAAGAATATATTGCCTTTAGTAAGGCAATGCTGAGATTTTTACCAAGGTCCAGGCTAGAAATGAAGCCCAGATGAAGAAGGCCAAAGTAGGTTTGTTGAGGTGAAAACAGATTCAGGTCCTATTTAATACATAGGCTCTTAGGACTGGGAGAGAATTAAATTTAGTGGATGGGGAATTGAGAAGTGGGGAAGCATGACCTAGTTTTCTGACTTAGTGTCATAGTGTGTGGTAATGCATTAAGAGAAACAGAAATTGTACTTGAAGGAAAACGCTTGTAGAGGAAAAGAATCATTTCAAATATGATAAATTGGAAGTATATGCGACATTTTGGTGGGCAGGTCTAACAGGTAACTTACAATACATGTGTGCAGAGCCCTATAGAAGAATGTAGGCATTCAGTGTCTGCTCCAGGGTCATCAGTATGTACCTGGCAGTCAAAACAATAAGAGTGGCTGAGATCATCCAGGGAGAGTGTTTTGAATGAGAAGCACATAGAAGACGTTTGGATAATGCCCAATATTTAATGAATGAATTAAAGATACAGAGCCTGTCAAGGAGCTGAAGAATGAAAGGTCAGAGAAATAGGAGCATATTTGAGGTGAAGAGAGTGATCAGCAGTAAAACTGAATGAATAAACACCAAGAAAACCAAAGCCAGCCATGTAGAAGAACTTCACATTTGAAATGTTTAAAGAGGCATTCTTAACGCTGTCTTTTATTTTGTTTTGAAATACGATTTATTGATTCTTTAATCGCTCAATATTGCAACTGGGATTTCTTCAGAGGTCTCCAAGTCTCCTTCTCTATTTTCACAGATCGAAATTCTCAGGTGCGGAGTATGTCAGGACCTATTCAAGGTTACACATTTAGCTGACAACTGTGTCAAGACTAAAATTTCATGATCTTTATTTCAGTTCATCTGTAGAATTTTTAATAACTTATCCTCCAAACATAAACCATAAATTTTCTTTATGTTTTAAGAGCACATACACCCCTTTACATGAAGTCCTTATGCTTTGCAACCCCTTCATTCTTATCAGGTATCAATTCTTCAGACGTCCCTCTCTTCAGTCATTCCTCTCTTTTCTTCTCAGCCTGAATATCATAAATACCTATCTTTTCTCTCTTGTCATATAATTGAGTCCATCATCTTTTGTCCTTCATTTCTACCTGACCCTAAAACCTACACATCAGATCAATCCTATGGTCTCTCTTTTTAGGCTCCATCCTTGTGGTGAACACAATGCTGTAATTATGTGAATTGGTCTAATTCTAATTCTCGCCATCTAAATCCTTCCTGAGCCCACAGTCCTGTACAGAAAATATATTTCTATTCTGGGTCAGCATTTGACATGCTTTTTCTGTAGGGTTATACTTTCTCCGATTATTAACACTTCTTGACAAACTCTCCTTTCCTGTATATTCAGAATATATTTCACATGCTACTTCACAGAGACAGTCAACACTGCCAGCTAGTAGCACATACAACGGTGGCCCTGTCATGCCTAAATCATGTCCATTTACATCCTCCCTTTTTTTTTCCACTTTATTCTCCTTTTCTTTGTACAATGTCAATCTGTTTCAACCTTGGCCACTGCTTCAAACATCTTACATTGTCAGTCATTATCCTTCTCTTGTGAATTTCCAACATCTTACCCTCTACCAAATCTTTTCCCTTCATCTGTTACCATAATCAGGCTTTATTTTTAGATGATGTAAATTTCTATAATTTTATGTTAACCCTAGCTTATCCCTCTTTCCTTCTATTCCTCCTCTTAGAGTTGAGTATTTAGGTCACATTACACTCTTAAACAATAACTATTGCCAGCATAAACAATATATTAACAGGCAATTAATCAAGTATGAACTCCGAATTTCCAGCAGAACATCCTTAACACTCTGTGTATGTATGCTTGTGTGTGTGTGTGTGTGTGTGTGTGTGTGTGTGTGTCAAGACAAGTTTATGACAAGAAGGAGAGACTCACAGAAGGTCATCAAAAGTTAGACATTTAAATGAGAATACACGTGAAAGGAATTTTCTAGCCCACACCTGCCAAAGTGTTTTCTGATCGTTCATGTGAAGAAATACCTGGAGGTTGTTGTTGTAAGTACACTACATAGTGTTCGCCACTAATGTAGGTGGCATGAGCCTAAAAAAGGATGAAAACTGGTATTAACCGAGTGTTATACAGCAGGTACTGTGCTAAGGGCTTTATGAGGAAGGGTTAAACTAGTCATATAATAATATACTTAAAGCTTTAATTTCATGGTGGGATAGCTCACTCTCACGTGATCATAATTGTTGTACAATCCTGAATTAAAGAACCTTTCAAGATGTTATTGATGAAACATCTTTACTGAGTGAATTCTATCTGACCCTCCCAGTTAAAGGCTTATACACAAATTTGGCTAAACCCTATTAGTGATGTGTTTCTGACTGCTGCCGTAACATTTATTTGGAGATAAGATGTGCTATATATTACAGATGGACCTTGGGAAGTGACTGAGGGTGACAACAATTAATTAACGACAAGCCTCCAAATGAAATTTTTATGCTGGAAAGTAAGAAATGCAAATTTCTGAAACACAGCGGTGTAAAGTAATGCAGTATGAATGGTTAAGGAAGCTTCCTAGGTTTTGAAATTCTATTTTAAAAGATAAGTAATTTTCAATGAAAATAACATGCAGAAGTAAATACTGGGTAAAGCTGAATAATTAACAAATATTCCAGAGGGCCAGTAGTCTGTGTTGGTCAGAATGAAACTTTCACAGAGAGGAGAGTGAAAGTGAAGCTGATAAAGTAATGAAATAACTGCTATCAGTGTCTCTAAAGTAAGACTGAGGAATTCGAGTGTTGTAGGCAGTGAGGAGCCTCTGAAATCCTGAGAATGGATTCAACATAAGCGAAATCGTATTTTGGAAGCAGCCAGCTGGCATGCGTGGGTGGTTGGAGAGAAGTCACCGGTAAGCAGGTCATTGCAGGTGTTGGTCTTGGATTCTGGTTTAGTGTGCCGGCAGGGGGGTTGCTGTGAGGGAATTTTGGAAGCCTGAATGAGCAGTTCTTAGCAACTACATGAGGGGATGAAGACATGTAAAAGAAAGTCAACTGTGACTCCAAGATTTCCCCGAATACTTATATCTTATTCCAAGGCTATTTTGAATATATCGAGGGTATATATTCTGAATATATCCTTGATATATTCAAGATTCCTCATGAATAAGTTACACAGACCTGATGTCATTCGGTATTCGAGGTAAGATAACAATGTAACTGAATTCTCCTATAAAGAGCAAAAACATGTTTTAATTATTTTACAAGTACTCAACATATTAAGGAACTTATCTAGAGTTTTCTGGCGACTCAAGTCACAGCTGTTGTTGATTTTATTAATTAGGTTTACATGAACCAACATAGAACTACACTGCTTTATATGTATAATAGGTCCTATTTTTGAAATGGCTGATACAGCTTTTGTAAGTGGTTTTTAAATTGAGAGAACTTGACATCTAGCTTTTAATATTTAAAGGAATGAACTAAGATAGCTATTCAGGTCATTTGAATATTTTGTGCAAATTCTCATACTCATTATGTCATGTCTACACTCTTGCTGTTTCATATAACTCAGTCCTCATTTTGAATATCATGATTTAAATACTTATAAAATATTACCAAAGAAACCTTGAGGCTCTAAGTAATACAATAATTAGTGTCTCCCAATAGCCCAATAGAATACATAAATAATTTTCTCCCACTATTTCCTCCCAAGATTTTGAAACCTCAATCCAAGTTTTAAAAACTGACCTATACTAGGTACTAGAGATCTCTATCGGAGATGCTAAGAGATTGTAAACTGCATCTAGAAAACATTAAACCAGTGTTCTAAATGGTTTGAGAGTCTTTTATTCTGGGTAAGCCAACTTTAGATTCTTTTGTGAATGTGTCTTTTACCTGCACTTCTACTCTCCACATAATTCCCTATAACAGTTATTTTTTAATCTTTCATACTTTTATTCTACATCTAAAACCTTGACAGGATTTGCTAATTTATTTTAAAATTCTCGTTTGTAATATTTATCAAAATAAATTAGTTTTGAGTAACTGTATCTTGATGTTTTTAAATACAGGTTTCTAACATGAGACTGAAATCTAAAATATTATCATCACCCAAAATAATCTGAAAAAATAAAATACAATATATACACACATACAATATAGTTACAGTGAATAAGATCTAGTATTTGGTAGCAGAACAGGTGACTATAGTCAACAATAATATATTGTACATTTTAATATAACTGAAAGAGTATAATTGGATTGTTTGTAACACAAAGAAAAAATAAATGTTTGTGATAATGGATATATGTCCCCACACAAAGTGCAGTGCCTCATGCCTGTTATCCCAGCATTTTCAGAGGCCAAGGAAGGTGGATCACTTGAGGCCGGGAGCTCGAGACCAGCCTGGCCAACATGGTGAAACCCGTCTATACTAAAAATACAAAAATTTGCAGGGCGTGGTGGCGGGCGCCTGTAATCCCAGCTACTTGGGAGGCTGAGGCAGGAGAATCACTTGAACCCAGCAGGTGGAGGTTGCAGTGAGCAGATATTGTGCCACTGCACTCCAGTCTGGGTGACAGAGTGGGACTCTATCTTAACAATATATGTATATAAACATGTATATACATATATATTATACACACATATAAATATATGTATGTATGTATTTATACATATAAATGTATTTATACACACACTGAGGGTCATTGTGTAACAGTAAGTCTCCAAACTGAATAATTTTAGCTACCTTGTCATATAAAGCCTCTAACATCACAGATTTAAAATTTCCTCCTGGGGAGTATTAATTAAGGAAGTCCCAACTTCTTTTACAAATTAAAATCCATGTTCTCCATAAATTAATATCATAAAACATTTCTTGTTCGTGTCAAGTGCTCAGGTGTCTTTGGGGAGTTGAGAATTACCTGATATCTCTGTTCTTTTATATCAACTCCATAAGGACATCCCATTGCATTACTTGGTATATGTTTCTGTATGCCTCTTTAGTGTAAAATGTAAAAGAAGGGGGAAGTTTAAGTAATATCAGGATTAATGAAATAATTTTCAAGTAAAATATATTTCCGTGGGGCTGTCAGTGATTCATCACAACTGGTGCGTATTTCTCACTCCTGTGAAAAGTTCTCCATTGGTCCACTGGCTGAGATCTTTGTGTCTTTTTCCCTTTTGGATCCAGGTGGAAGAAGTCCCCTCTTTGTGACATTAAGTTTCCCAAGAAAAAAAATAGGAGTCACATGATGGTTCTTAAAGTAATAGACATCCTTTCTGCTCACATTTCCTTGGCCAACGCAAGTCACATGGTCAAGCCTGATGTCATCAGGGTGGGAGGCGTGATCTTCCTATAGGACAGGGGAGCAAATACTTTCAATCCATCATAAAACCTGGATGAAATAGTAAGATATCTATTAAATCTATGTTTCTTAAACACACATGACTCTGTCTATACAAGGGCTCCTTTGTGCATTATTTGTAATGTTAACACATAAAAACATGAAGGAAAATGTGTCTCATTTTCATGATCAAATTTTACCTGCTGTCTTTTCTCTATTATCAAAATGCTGGTAGTCTTCTAATGATTTTTATTTATTTATTTTTAGTTATTGAATAATGATAATGGTGTCTCTTTCAGATCTACAACTTTCTGAGTTTTAAAGTCATGGAGGAAAAGCTATAATGAAATAAAATATAATTTTATCTAAAAATAAATAAATTTGAGGATAAATCCAAGCATGTTGTTCTTAACATGTAATGATTTTATTGATTTTGGTGTCTTAGGAGTTTTAGGAGCATAGAAATATATCATACCTGTGTTTACTTTATTAAATAATCATTTGTTAGAACTTTCCAGACAACATTTTTGGTGATGGTAACCTGAGATCATGGTGTCATGGTGTCCTTGCTAATCACTCTTAATAGGATATTTAAACCCCCTTTCCAGAAAGAAAACAAGGAGCTTCCAACTTCCCACGTACCCCATCACAAATCATCCTTCCTCTGGACTGTTGCAACACATCTACCCTGTCCAACACCTCTACCCCGTCCTCCAAGGCCATTGTGTTAATAGTGTAACCACTTCTCTCATTTTTCTGCAGTTTTTCCCTGTTCCTGTTAAGTGTGGTGTGTTAGTCCTTTCTCATACTGCGGTAAATAAATACCCAAGACTGGATAATTCATAAAGAAAAGAGGTTTAATTGGCTTATCTTTCTGCAGCCTGCACAGGAAGTACGGTTGGGGCGGCCTCAGGAAACTTATCATGGCAGAAGGTGAAGGGAAAGCAGACATGTCTTACATAGTGGGAACAGGAAGGCTGCGTGAGGTGCCACACACATTTAAACAACCAGGTCTCCTGAGAACTCTATCATAAGACAGCACTAGCGGGATGGTGCTAAACCATCAGAAACCACCTCCATGATCCAATCACCTCCCACCAGGCCTCATCTCCAACACTGAGGATTACAGTTCAGCATGAGATTTGGGTAGGGATACAGAGCCAAACCATATCATATGTCAATGTTGTTCTTGCCCTGAAAACAAGAACAAGGCCTAGCATGGTGGCTCACACCTGTAATCCCAGCACTTTGGGAGGCCAAGGCGGGTGAATCACGAGGTCAGGAGTTCAAGACCAGCCTGACCAACATGGTGAAACCCCGTCTCTACTAAAAATACAAAATTAGCCAGGCATGGTGGTGCACGCCGGTAATCCCAGGTACTCAAGAGGCTGAGGCAGGAGAATCACTTGAACCTGGGAAGTAGAGATTGCAGTGAGCTGAGATCACATCACTGCATTACAGCCTAGGCAGCAGAGTGAGACTCCATCTCAAAAAAAAAATAAAAAATAAAATAAAATAAAATAAAATTAAATTAAAAAAAAAGAGCAGACTCTTCCCTTGATGCTCTATATTCATACATGTTTCCGGCTCTGTGGACCATATGGACTCTGTCACAATTACTTAACTATATGATTGCAATGAAAACAGCTATGACAATATAAAAATGAGTGAGCATAACTTTTTTCAATAAAACTTTATTCACAGAAACAGGTGGCCCAGTGGTGGCCCTTAGATTGCTGACTCCTCCACTATAGTCTTTCTGTTAACCTACCCCTTTCTGTTTCTTCAGACAATCTTCTTAGAAAAAACTTCTATCTCTCATGGTTTCCAGGTTCTTACCTCTGTTTCATGCTTGAAAACTCTGCAATTTGACCTTTATGCCCAAAGTTTTCTGACAGCTTGGGACAAGAGTGGCTTTCTGACTGAGTCAGAAGCATTATCTGTGACATTATCTTGGGAGCATGGTTCCGTTTGGCTCTCCTCACTTTAGACTTCTTACCCTATGGATGCTCTCCTGTGTTCTGTGAAACTATCCGCCCTTGGTTCTCCTCCAGTATGTGATGTTTCTTCTCAGTGTCTTTATCTTGAAGAATGCTTTTAACTGGAGGAGATTCAAAAACTCAACAATAACCAAAATAAACAAGAATTTTTTTTCAGATTGCAAACCTGACATCTGGAATTAAGGAGGTCAAGGTTGGTGCAAGCCTTCGGCAATGTCGTCAGAGGTCTAGGCAATTTCCTATTTCTGTTCTGTCTTCTATATCATTTTGCCTTTTGTTCTCATGTTTGTTGCTATATGGTAACTTCAGGGTTGAAATGCCATGGACAATCCCCATGTGTCTAAGAAAAAAAAAAGGACAAAATTAATTTGTTTTATAAATTCTTTATTTAATGTATCAGAAAGGAAAAGTGTCCCTAAGACCCTGGCAGCCATATCTCCTTAGGTATCGTTGGCCTGAATTACGCCAGAGCTGAACTTTGTCAGTTCAGCGCATGAGAGAAGCTGGGAAGGTTCGTATTTCTAACCCCGTACACTGCCTGCTTCTCCAAATTTGGTTTTCATTAGGAAGAAAGACGAGTTAATAGATATTGGCTAAACAATTAGCATGTCTCCCATAGTGACCTGTGCAGGATATTTCTCCTCCGATGACTCGGTGTCAGTGTTCTAGGAATTTATCTTTCAACTTCTTTTTCTGTTAAACTGCAGGCAATTCCTGGGCAGTCTCATTCACTATCTTAGCATGACACATTAGGCGTTGATGCCCAAATTTTTCTGGCTCAGATTTTAGTATCCTGTATCCGTCTCCTAGGAGGTTTCACCTTCTGGTTTTCCCACGTGTATGTCAAATAAAAGATAGTCTAAAGTAATGCTGTTTCTTTGACCGGCTGGTTCTCATACATCTCTACCTTGATTGTAACCATAGAAACAATAATCAAGAAACTGAAACTCAGCTTCTCCTCTCACTCCTTCAACTGCTGTACTCAAACAACTGCCAAGTGCCATTTATAAACTTTCTTAATATCTCTTGAGGCTATTAACATATTTTCATACCCACTGTCATTCTCGTGACTAGTGTCTTGGTGAAAACCTGTATTATTTCTCACTCTGTCTACTGAAGATTACATTCTCACCTGGTTATTCTGCTTCCCATTAATACTGCTATCAGAACAATCTCTCTAAAATAGAAACCATTTTTTCTGGGTTAAAGCCCTTCAATGGCTTGTCATAATTAACATCTGGTAACTCATACAGTCCCTAAACAATCTTATTTATCCAACGGCATTGCTGAGGACTTCTAAATCTTTCACTCAGTTCAGACTCACTCTTACAGCTTTTTTTTTTTTTTGTTTACAAAGGATATTTACCTGATATCTATCAGATATCTCACGCTTCAAGACGGAAATCATTACCTGCAAATACCCTCCATATCTATACTTTGTCCTTCATGTTCCCTTCTTTAGAAGATGTTTTGCTAACAACTCCATTCCTCCTAGAAGTTTTGTAGTAGTCATCCCTGATTTTCCCCTCTGCTTCATCACTAACCAGCCTCCTTTCTTCTAATCAGCCACAACATCCTATTGCTTCAATTCTCGTAATGCCTCTCAAATAAACTCACTCGGCTCTACTCTGGTGATTACAGCCTTACTTTAGGCTCCTGTAATCACTTATCTAAAATATGACTAGATTCTTTTAACCTTTTCCATCTGGTCATTTAAAAAAATTATTCTAGAGGTTTTGTTTTCTACAATGGAACTAAGATTATATTATTCACTTCTTCAAATAATTCAATGTCTTACCATTACCCTCCAAATGAAGTCTAAACTTATTACTGTAGTTTAGAAAGCTTTTCGAGAGCTGGCCACATCTATCACAGATAATGCTGCAGGCGGCTTGTATCTGTGACTCTGTCATCACCTCTCTCTTTGTACCTATCACACTGAGGATGCTGGGAACTACCATGGCTTCCCCTGTTACCATTATCCTGGTCCTCGCTGTAACTGTAATTGGCAGATTACATGTCCTAATCCTCCACTCTTTCATCACATTATGGGCTTTCTGATCTCAACCATGATGTTCTTTCTATGCCTGGCTCTGTGTTTGGCAAATGGTAAGGGTCAGTCTGTGCCCTTCCATGCATGGATGAGTCATTGGGATGTCGCCTTTGCTCCTATCTCTCATCCCATCATCCTCCATCGCTGCACTTGACTCACTTGCATTTTTCTCTTCCCTAAACAGCAGATTCAGTCTGGGTTTTGAGGTGTTCTATCAATGTATGCTAGCAGAGAATGCTAGCTTCTTCCCACAGTAAGAAAACAAGAAGAAATATCCTACCTTCTCTTCGGATGTAGAGTAAACTATGAGCTTGGATTTCCTTCCTGTATAAGTTCTATCAGCTTCAATGCATGCATAGGTATCTCCAAAAAGTTAAATAAAACTGCTAAAGGTCCTTCCTAAATGCTACTTACCATCCATTTACCATGTCCCTAGTGCTAAACAACTATTTATAATCAGTTTTAAAAAATAGTTTTGTTCTCTCCATTCCCATTTTGGAGCTTCCTCTAGCTCCTCAAACTTTTTCATTTTGTATTTCATCCTGGCAATGCATGTAAACACCCTTTAATGTTATTAGTGGTATGTGTGTCTCTAAAGGCAACAGATACCTTTTCAGTCCCCAATTTATCAGAAGACTCATTGGTATTTAACTTTCTGGACCATTCCAGATTTTATAAAATGTGACCATCATTTGACTTCAGTAACTACAATTGCATCATTTTGCTCTTGTTGCTTTGCCTCTGCTTCAGATTGATCTCTACCCTAAAATGTTGCTCCTTCACAAATCAATATTTAACTGACTGAATATGCAACATTTTCACGTGATGAACTCAAGATACATCTCAAACTTAACATCCCCTAAACAAAATATCATAATTCTTGCCTTTACAAATGAAAATCTGTCACTACAAGTTACTTTTCAGTTTTAGAAAATCATAAGAAATTGAATTTTAGAATATGCATTCTCTTGTGTCAGGCTTTGAAGGACACAATGTTTTGTGTTCTAGTGTAATATTTTTAAGATTTGTCCACGTTGCATCAGATTTGACCTTTTTTATTGCATAGTCATAATTTTTATACAGATATACCAACTGAATACAGTTACATAAAATTCATCTATAATTATTTTGTGGACTTACATTTTTATTTTTCTTAGGGAAATGTTTAACAGTGGGGTTTTCTGGTCATGTGGTATGCATAAATTGAACTACAAAATGCAGAACTTTCTCCAAGCAACTATTGTTAGGGTCTGAGATTTTAACCTACTTATAAGCTAACATGTTAGTTTATTAATGCCTTATGGATGCAAGCAGAAGACACAAAACTTCTGAGTCAGAGAAACAGGAGTTTATAATCCACAGTAGAGCAATCATCATGAGCATCATGTTTGACTTGGCTTTTCTTATCGCCCACATCCCACAGGGATGACACAGAGGGCCCACATGGATGACTGAAGATTACAGGAGAGGAAGAGTGATCTTGGGGAACTCTTCATTTTAGGGTAACTGGTGAGTAAGCCTAAACTTTGTCTTGGATAAAAACATTTCCTCATCCCTCAAAGTGGCTCATTGCAATCACAACCCTGAGAAATGGCCCAGGTTAAAAAATAATAAAAAGTGGGAGGTTTTGATACTAGATACTTTTCTAGATATTTTGAAGTATCTTAGAAAA
The DNA here is from genome assembly GCF_007565055.1 of Rhinopithecus roxellana. Taxonomy (NCBI): domain Eukaryota; kingdom Metazoa; phylum Chordata; class Mammalia; order Primates; family Cercopithecidae; genus Rhinopithecus; species Rhinopithecus roxellana. The sequence continues at coordinate 7,459,472 of NC_044566.1, forward strand.
TGTGTGGTGTTGGGAGAAACCCATGGAGGACTATTTCACAACAGCTGAGTAATTTTACATTCCCATTAGCAAAGAAAGGAAAATTATTTAATTTCGGTAATTCTAGTAGGTGTATATTAACTTGAATTTCCTTCAAGAATAATGATACTGAATATCTTTCCTTTTCTTGCTTATTAAGCATTCATATATCTCTTTTTGCAATGTATATGTTCAAGAATTTTTTTTATTGGGTTACATCTTCTTATTTTTCAGTTTTAAGGTTTCTTTGCATATTATTAATATACATTTTTTCAGATATGTGCATTGCAAATATTTTTCTCTCACTCTGTGGCTTACATTTTCATGGTCTTAGAGGAACCTTTTGAAGAATAAAATTTTATCTTGGTGAAATGTAATTTTTTTATTTTTTAACACTTAGTGCTTTTGTATTCTAAGACATGTTTTCCCACCCCTACAAGTCTAAAATTTTTATCTTATGCTTTCTTTACAAGTTTTAGAGTATCAATTTTGCTTTTTTTGGTCTGTTTAATTTTGAGTTATTTTTGTGTATGGTGTGAGGTGGTATTCAGGTTTACTTTTTCCAGGTGAAATACACTTATTCTACCAACATTTATTTCAAAGGCTGTCCTATTCTTGTTCATTTCTGATTGAATTATGTTTGTCCTTCCTCTCACTGAATTCTGATATTTCTCAAAAATCAAATAATAATATTTACTTATTTCCAGTTTTGGGCTCTCTATAATGTTCTTTCTTTATGCCAATATCACGCTGTCTTGAGTGCTGAACATTTAAATTAAGTACTCTAGCTGGAAGTATTTGATGGATTTCAATCCATTACACTTATTATTATTACTATTATAATTACAATAATTACTATTAATGGTTGTTTACAGCAGGTAGGCTAGTCCTGTAGCAGCTATTTTGCCGTAACTAATAGTGTGATATTCTGCTTACTTACAATTTGATATTTTTCTTCCTTTAGTCAATTGAAGATTTCCAGAAATTCCTTACTATTTCTCCCATTGAAATAGGGAAGCAAATTCACCTCATCTTGAATATGGGCTCATTTTATTGACTCCTTGTTCAACAGAAGGTGGGACAAAAAAGGAAAAAAAAAATTACGTTCTTGGACCTCCAAGACTAGGTCATATGAATCCTTGAAGCTTCTTTCCAGCTCTCTTGGAACACTCTCTCAGTGAGACCCGAGATGCCATGGAAGTCTAACAACTACCCCACTGCTGTACTGGGGAAGACACATGGAGGTGTTCTGATGGACAGCTCCTGCCTAGCCCAGAATTCCAGATCCCCTGCCAAGATGCTATGAAAGTGAGAATAGTCCTCTTGGATCTTCCAGACCAGTTCTTCTGCCTGTTAAGTGTTAGTGTGACTTCTAGAAATGCCATGTTGAAAGTAAGGAAAACTCCACGGGTAAATAAATTTCAGCTAATAAGTGGGAAACCAGAACTGCTGTGAGCAGCTGTCAGGTGAAAGTGGTTCTCATGTGTCAGATTCTAGTGGAAGTTTTTAGTGTCTCTTTTCCTTAAGGGCTTAGTATGTTTCTCTACTGCTGCCAGCAGAGGTTCTCAGCTTACTCCAAAGAACACTGACTTTGATATCGTGACGATCAGGGTTCAAATTCACACACTTCCATTTGCAATCTGTATAACATTAAATCCTGTTCTAACGTTTCTGTCATTCAGCTTTGTCATCTCTCTACACAGAAAAGTACTCACCCATGGTCATCCCACCTCTGCTGCCTAAACACTATATTAATGTTACGTGGCTTCCCCAAAGATAGTATCACCTTCCTCAGGATGCATTGTGAAAATTCAATGTGACCATCTATGTAAAAAATGTGATGTTAGGCACAGAGGATTTGGTTGATCAATGTTAAGTTTATTCACATGAGGACTTGATGCAACAAAGGTAAAAGCATGTATCTATCACAAAAAAGGGTCAAATAAATGCCAGTTTCCTTCATTCTTTTCCTTTTAGGGCACTTCAAAAATATAGAAAACTAGTTACTGCACAGCCTCCAGAAGCTCAAGTTGCTAATACAAATGATCCTAATTATGGCTTGAGTTGTAGTTGTTTTACAAAATGTAAAAATTATTCAGATAATAATTAGTTATTTCCTAAAAAATTTTACTTGTAGAGATTTTAAATTCTGTCATAAAAACACCCATAAGTCTCTCAACTGCAAAGAATTTAGCATCACCTTGTTTTTTTCCAAATTCGAAAAAAGCAATAATCTGACTACAGAATAAACCGTGGGCGGTAGAGTACAAAAAATGCTATTATATTTTTAAACGTTGTGCAGTCCATTGATCAGACAGGCAGAGGTGGGGAGGACAAAGCGAAACACTGAATACACATTTTGCTACAAAGAACCTTGTCTAAACAGTTTCATTTAGAAATGGACATTTATTTGACTGTATTTGCAAATCATCATTTTTTTCTCTAAAAATAATATGGAGTGTGGAAATGCTTTCCTATGCAGGAAGGTTTTTTATTTATTTTGCTGAGTTTCAGGAAATGAAGCTTAGCTGCTACCTCACATAGAAACACCAAACTATAGAATGCGCAAAATTAGCACAGAGTCTGCCATGTAGAGCAATTTTGATACTGCTACCTACACTTCACATTTACTGCATCCATCCAATTACACCCATGTTGTGAATGCACAGCACTTAGAGCAGGCTGGCAGTTCACAAGAGTGCAACGGATGTCACACAGTCTGCATATCAGTCAATCTGCTTCCTGACACACTTTAAGAAAGCCTGTTCCTTACATTTTGGCATGCTTTTGCAATGGCTGGTACCGGTTGTTCCTTTCCATGTTTAGTGCTTCCTTCAGGGTCTCTTGTAAGGCAGGCCTGGTGGTGACAAAATCCCTAAGCATTTGCTTATCTGTAAAGGATTTTATTTCTCCTTCACTTATGAAACTTAGTTTGGCTGGATATGAAATTCTGGGTTGAAAATTCTTTTCTTTAAGAATGTTGAATATTGGTCCCCACTCTCTTCTGGCTTGGAGAGTTTCTGCCGAGAGATCTGCTGTTAGTCTGATGGGCTTCCCTTTGTGGGTAACCCGACCTTTCTCTCTGGCTGCCCTTAACAGTTTTTCCTTCATTTCAACTTTGGTGAATCTGGCAATTATGTGTCTTGGAGTTGCTCTTCTCGATGAGTATCTTTGTGGCGTTCTTTGTATTTCCTGAATTTGAATGTTGGCCTGCTCTACTAGGTTGGGGAAGTTCTCCTGGATGATATCCTGAAGAGTGTTTTCCAAATTGGTTCCATTTTCCCCCTCACTTTCAGGCACCCAATCAGACGTAGATTTGGTCTTTTCACATAATCCCATACTTCATCGATGCTAGGAAGAAACTGCATCAACTAACGAGCAAAATAACCAGTTAATATCATAATGACAGGATCAAGTTCACATATACAATATTAACCTTAAATGTAAATGGACTAAATGGTCCAATTAAAAGACACAGACTGGCAAAGAGTCAAGACTCATCAGTTTGCTGTATTCAGGAGCCCCATCTCACATGCAGAGACACACATGGGCTCAAAATAAAGGGATGGAGGAAGATCTACCAAGCAAATGGAGAACAAAAAAAGCAGGGGTTGCAATCCTAGTCTCTGATAAAACAGACTTTAAACCATCAAAGAGCAAAAGAGACAAAGAAGGCCATTACATAATGGTAAAGGGATCAATTCAACAGGAAGAGCTAACTATCCTAAATATATATGCACCCAATACAGGAGCACCCAGATTCATAAAGCAAATCCTTAGAGACTTACAAAGAGACTTAGACTCCCATACAATAATAATGGGAGACTTCAACACTCCACTGTCAACATTAGACAGATCAACGAGACAGAAAGTTAACAAGGATATCCAAGAATTGAACTCATCTCTGCACCAAGTGGACCTAATAGACATCTACAGAACTCTCCACCCCAAATCAACAGAATATACATTCTTCTCAGCACCACATCGCACTTATTCCAAAATTGACCACATAATTGGAAGTAAAGCACTCCTCAGCAAATGTACAAGAACAGAAATGATAACAAACTGTCTCTCAGACCACTGTGCAATCAAACTAGAACTCAGGACTAAGAAACTCAATCAAAACCACTCAACTACACGGAAACTGAACAACCTGCTCCTGAATGACTACTGGGTACATAACGAAATGAAGGCAGAAATAAAGATGCTCTTTGAAACCACTGAGAACAAAGACACAACATACCAGAATCTCTGGGACACACTTAAAGCAGTGTGTAGCGGGAAATTTATAGCACTAAATGCCCACAAAAGAAAGCTGGAAAGATCTAAAATTGACACTCTAATCTCACAATTAAAAGAACTAGAGAAGCAAGAGCAAACACATTCAAAAGCTAGCAGAAGGCAAGAAATAACTAAGATCAGAGCAGAACTGAAGGAGATAGAGACACAAAAAACCCTCCAAAAAATCAATGAATACAGGAGCTGTTTTTTTTGAAAAGATCAACAAAATTGATAGACCGCTAGCAAGACTAATAAAGAAGAAAAGAGAGAAGAATCAGATAGATGCAATAAAAAATGATAAAGGGGATATCACCACCGACCCCACAGAAATACAAACTACCATCAGAGAATACTATAAACACCTCTATGCAAATAAACTAGAAAATCTAGAAGAAAAGGATAATTTCATGGACACTTACACTCTCCCAAGACTAAACCAGGAAGAAGTTGAATCCCTGAATAGACCAATAGCAGGCTCTGAAATTCAGGCAATAATTAATAGCCTACCAACCAAAAAAAGTCCAGGACCAGATGGATTCACAGCTGAATTCTACCAAAAGTACAAGGAGGAGCTGGTACCATTCCTTTTGAAACTATTCCAATCAGTAGAAAAAGAGGGAATCCTCCCTAACTCATTTTATGAGGCCAACATCATCCTGATACCAAAGCCTGGCAGAGACACAACAAAAAAAGAGAATTTTAGACCAATATCCCTGATGAACATCGATGCAAAAACCCTCAATAAAATACTGGCAAACCGAATCCAGCAGCACATTAAAAAAGCTTATCTACCGTGATCAAGTGGGCTTCATCCCTGGGATGCAAGGCTGGTTCAACATACGCAAATCAATAAACGTAATCCAGCATATAAACAGAATCAAAGACAAAAACCACATGATTATCTCAATAGATGCAGAAAAGTCCTTTGACAAAACTCAACAGCCCTTCATGCTAAAAACTCTCAGTAAACTAGGTATTGATGGAACGTATCTCAAAATAATAAGAGCTATTTATGACAAACCCACAGCCAATATCATACTGAATGGGCAAAAACTGGAAGCATTCCCTTTGAAAACTTGCACAAGACAGGGATGCCCTCTCTCACCACTCCTATTCAACATAGTGTTGGAAGTTCTAGCTAGGGCAATCAGGCAAGAGAAAGAAATCAAGGGTATTCAGTTAGGAAAAGAAGAAGTCAAATTGTCCCTGTTTGCAGATGACACGATTCTATATTTAGAAAATCCCATCATCTCAGCCCAAAATCTCCTTAAGCTGATAAGCAACTTCAGCAAAGTCTCAGGATACAAAATTAATGTGCAAAAATTTCAAGCAGTCTTATACACCAGTAACAGACAAACAGAGAGCCAAATCATGAATGAACTTCCATTCACAATTGCTTCAAAGAGAATAAAATACCTAGGAATCCAACTTACAAGGGATGTAAAGGACCTCTTCAAGGAGAACTACAAACCACTGCTCAGTGAAATAAAAGAGGACATAAACAAATGGAAGAGCATACCATGCTCATGGATAGGAAGAATCAATATCGTGAAAATGGCCATACTGCCCAAGGTCATTTATAGATTCAGTGCCATCCCCGTCAAGCTATCAATGACTTTCTTCACAGAAATGGAAAAAAACTGCTTTAAAGTTCATATGGAACCAAAAAATAGCCCATATTGCCAAGACAATCCTAAGTCAAAAGAACAAAGCTGGAGGCATCACGCTACCTGACTTCAAACTATACTACAAGGCTACAGTAACCAAAACAGCATGGTACTGGTACCAAAACAGATCTATAGACCAATGGAACAGAACAGAGTCCTCAGAAATAATACCACACATCTACAGCCATCTGATCTTTGACAAACCTGACATAAATCAAGAAATGGGGAAAGGATTCCCTATTTAATAAATGGTGCTAGGAAAACTGGCTAGTCATAAGTAGAAAGCTGAAACTAGATTCTTTCCTTACTCCTTATACGAAAATTAATTCAAGATGGATTAGAGACTTAAATGTTAGACCTAAAACCATAAAAACCCTAGAAGAAAACCTAGGTAATACCATTCAGGACATAGGCATGGGCAAGGACTTCATGTCTAAAACACCAAAAGCAATGGCAACAAAAGCCAAAATTGACAAATGGGATCTAATTAAACTAAAGAGCTTCTGCACAGCAAAAGAAACTACCATCAGAGTGAACAGGCAACCTACAGAATGGGAGAAAATTTTTGCAATCTACTCATCTGACAAAGGGCTAATACACAGAATCTACAAAGAACTCAAACTAATTTACAAGAAAAAAACAAACAACCCCATCAAAAAGTGGGCAAAGTATATGAACAGACACTTCTCAAAAGAAGACATGCATACAGCCAACAGACACATGAAAAAATGCTCGTCATCACTGGCTATCAGGGAAGTGCAAATCAAAACCACAGTGAGATACCATCTCACACCAGTTAGAATGACAATCATTAAAAAGTCAGGAAACAACAGGTGCTGGAGAGGATGTGGAGAAATAGGAACACTTTTACACTGTTGGTGGGATTGTAAACTAGTTCAACCATTATGGAAAACAGTATGGCGATTCCTCAAGGATCTAGAACTGGAAGTACCATATGACCCAGCCATCCCATTACTGGGTACATACCCAAAGGATTATAAATCATGCTGCTATAAAGACACATGCACACATATGTTCATTGCGGCACTATTCACAACAGCAAAGACTTGGAAACTACCCAAATGTCCATCAATGACACACTGGATTAAGAAAACGTGGCACATATACACCATGGAATACTATGCAGCCATAAAAAAGGATGAGTTCATATCCTTTGTAGGGACATGGATGCAGCTGGAAACCATCATTCCCAGCAAGCTATCACAAGAACAGAAAGCCAAACACCGCACGTTCTCACTCATAGGTAGGAACAGAACAATGAGATCACTTGGACACAGGAAGGGAACATCACACACAAGGGCCCGTTGTGGGGTGGGGGATGATGGGGATAGCATTAGTTGATATACCTAATGTAAACTACAAGTTAATGGGTGCAGCACACCAACACGGCACAGGTATACATGTCTAACAAGCCTGCACATTGTGCACATGTACCCTAGAACTTAAAGTATATAGGAAGAAAGATTTCAATTTCCTCCATAAGGAAAGTGGAAATGGGATCTGCTGACCTCCTGAGTGTGTAGGAGTGGAGGTGGAGAATGGGATACCCAAAAGCAGAGGAGCTCGTGGAGAACAGGAACTGTGAGAACTGGAAGAGAAAGCATGCTGGGGGTGGGATTGCAGAATAGAGCTCAAACTTCCAGGTCAATGGTGAGGGTTCAACAGGAGTTTGACACTGGGCATTTGCAGTGACTCCATGTCTCAACATTGTCTGTATAGTGAACATGCTTTGAATGTGTGAGGCTAGAATAAATGCATTTTTTAATAAAGATTTTTGATTAAGGCATTAGTAAATAGCTTCAGTAGACAACCCTGTTTACTTCTGTTAAATCCCAAGGGTTTCTAGCCTTCATCCTCAGTTACTTTCTTAATAGTTACCATGAATATATGTAAGGCCATCCATAATTTCACACTGATATTTACCATCTCAAGGCAAGCCTTGTTAGACAGGTATAAGCTCATGATAGCCGGGGCGGTGGCTCAAGCCTGTAATCCCAGCACTTTGGGAGGCCGAGACGGGCGGATCACGAGGTCAGGAGATCGAGACCATCCTGGCTAACACAGTGAAACCCCGTCTCTACTAAAAATACAAAAAACTAGCCGGGCGAGGTGGCGGGCGCCTGTAGTCCCAGCTACACAGGAGGCTGAGGCAGGAGAATGGCGTAAACCCGGGAGGCGGAGCTTGCAGTGAGCTGAGTTCCGGCCACTGTACTCTAGCCTGGGCAAGAGAGCGAGACTCTGTCTCAAAAAACAAACAAACAAACAAACAAAAAAAACAAATTACCTGATCCAGATAAGCCTTTTTTTTTGTTTCTCCAATTACACTCATCAACCACAAATTGAGATTAATTACATAGATTACTTGGCCTATAAACATTTAGCTCCCATCAATGGTATGAATGACCGTGTTAATGGAATTTCCCAAGTGCAATAATAGAGTACTGTCATTCCTTGAGAGTGGATAGTCAATATTTTGTAAAGCTATAAATATGGGAACCTGTAAAGAATAGATTCTGTATGTGGAGTCCATACCAAATCTGTTTAAAATGCTTATGTTAAATGTAATTAGTATATTCTAATTTATAATCTACCACATAAACTCATTAAAAGACAACCACAAGCAGCTCACCATTAAAAAAAGAAAAACGGTTAAATTGATGAAAATCTGGTACTTATTTGTTAGGAATCATGCAGCGTGCTTCATTATTATACACAGATTCTTCTCACTATAGTATCGTTTCTGTTGAAAGCTGCATGTGTCACTTATACAGGATACTTACAGAGAATTTTTAAAGCAGTACCTAAATACATGAATTATTTCCAAACATGAGTTAAACTGCAAGTCACAATTTAGTTAAGTAGATTAGGGAATAGAAATAAGTGATTTATTTTAATAACCAAAATAACAAGCTTAAAGCAGGTGAAAGGCATAGAGCAGACAAAGGCTAAGTTTTGTGGAGTATTTGCACATTTGCAAGATTTCATTAAATTTTCTTAACACAATTTTCCTCTTCTAGTAATATCGGAAACTTGGTATTCTAACTGGTCTTTCTACTAATTAAAAACAACTAAAAAGTCTTGGGAAATGTGTTTTATAAATGACTTAATGAACCAGAAAAAAAGTAGGAATTCTCATTTGAAAACTAAATAGAGAAAAAACCTTGAGAGGAAAGGAGAATTCTGAAACAGGTTTGACTTTGAGGATATTACCCAAAAATGTTGACTTGCAAATTGGTTTGCACAGACTATCAGAGTGCAGGAAGCAAGAGGACATCCGGGTCCCTAAAAAGTTGGGAATCGATCATAAGTACTCTTGATGAGCTGGAATGATGAGAAAGCTACACTCTTAGCATAGCTGTGAACCGAAACTAAAGACGACTCATTTCTCCAGCTGATACAAGGTAAATTGTCGATAAACTTGACCCTGAATGGAAGGTAAACACGTAAATACACAGAGATACAAACATACACACAAACCTCCCATCAACCCTTTAAGAAGAAAGAAAGGAAAAAGCTAGGCCTCCCTCAAATTCACACGTATGCATGATAGATACAGATATAGACATGGATATATATCACAACAAACCCAGAGTTTATTTTATAGGCAACTTACCTATGGCAAAAAGAATACAAATGTTTTTGGAGAATTTCAGCTTCATTACTAAACTCATCTCTAGGAAATGTTACTAGATAAATGAGCACTCACCAGCAGATTTCACTAAAGAATCAAGAAACGAAGAACCATGAGGGAGAACCTGCAAACACAAGAGGCATCAGAAAGAACGCTGTTTAGTAAGAACCCATAGGAATGTAATCACACATGGAATATAAAATCTATATTTAATATCTTTAAAGAAATATCTTTAGCAGAAAGGAGAGTGATGTTTGTTCTGTATTGCTCTGAAAGAAAATAACTGCCACCCTCCAACACTATTGCCTGTAAAATTGACAAGAGAGGAGAAACCCAAAGATTTTGTACAAGTCGATCCTGATTAAATTAAACTCAAAATGGGAATAGAGAAATATGAACTTAGAGAGGATTAAAATGGAAGTGAGGAGTTGGGAGGAAAAAGCTGTTAACATGGGTAAATAAAAATCAAAATAAAACAAAAATAATCATTTATCTTGGGATAAAATAAAACTAAACAAGATAGACTAAATTATATCAATACAATATAGCCTGGGGAAAATGTGAAGATAAATTTCCTGAATTCCCTGTATTGTTTAGGGAGAATTATCAGTTTTTAAATTATTTTTAAACTTAGGTAAGTTAATTGTAATAAAAAATTCCTTGGGTAACCAAGTAGTTTTTAAAGAACTGAATGTAATGAAAATACAACATAAAATTCCCAAAAATGTAATAACAAATTAAATGAGAAAAGTAATCAACCATCTGAATCTATAAGTAAGAAAATCATGTAAAGGTGGGATAAATAGAAATAAAAACTAAGATTCTAAAAATAAGTTTAGTATTTGAATAATTAGAATAAGTATAAATTAAATCAATATCCAGGCAAGAAAGCATAGATATACAGCATTCATGGTCTCAGAAGGAAACAAGCAGCACACTTAACTAGGGTAATCTGGTGACAGTATGATAAAGAAATTATTTTTAAAAATATAAATATACTCTGTTTTATAATGATAAGAAGAAAATTCTCAGGGGAGGGAATACAAAATATATATAGTCACATGCACTGCCAATGAAAGTGTAAACTGTATAACCTTTCTGAAAAACAGTACACCCCAAGAACCTGAAAAATGTAACACCCTTAGGTCCTAAGAAAAGTGACACTAAGAAAATATGTATATGTAGACATGCTTATTATTCCGTGGTTTAGAATTAGCATAAATGTAGCAAATACTTAAGTTTCCAAAAACAGGAAAATAGTATTTAAAGAATTCATTAATAGCATGGGGCAATACTCATTTCATAAGGTGTATAAATCAAAAATAAAATTCAAAGAACTGCAACTGATAAAATAGACTCCCCTTGGCCAAGAGTATCTCAAGGAAACCCAAAAACTAGTTCAGACCACAATAGGAAGGGGGTTAAACATGCATCCTTTTACTCCTCCCTTTGGAGTTCAGGAATACGACTGACCAGCATTAGTATTAAAATAGAGATCATAAGACTGACAACACAGACTTTTTGTAAAAAGAAGATACAAAATTCTAACCTGAGTCTGGTATAGCATCACATGACAGATAGGAGCAGGCTTTGAAGGAAATCAAGGTATACATAATATACCAAATATATTTCTTTGACATATTTTGAAATGCCCCTCAAAGTTGTTTTTTTGTAGAGGAAATTTCCATCCTGTAAATAATCTCCTTCCCTTACTAGATATTTTCCAGAGTCTGACATCTTTTAAGGTGTGATAGGAAACATATATGATCTATTCTCTCTGAAGCCTGCTACCTGGAAACTTCATCCGCATAACAAGAACCTTGGTTTCCACAGTCCCCCTGATCTTAACTCAATCATTTCTTTCTTTTCTTTTCTTTTTTGAATTTCAGGCCAAGTTTATTTTTATTTTTATTTTTTAATCTTTTTTTTTTAATTTCAATAGATTTTTGGGGAACAGGTACTGTTTGGTTACATGAATAAGTTCTTTAGAGGTGATTTCTGAGATTTTGGTGCATCCATCACTGGAACAGTATACACTGTACCCAATATGTAGTCTTTTATCCCTTGCTACCCCCTATTCTTTCGCCCAAGTCCCCAAAGTCCAATGTATCATTCTTAGGCTTTTGCATCCTCATAGCTTAGCTCTTACACATGAGTGAGAACATATGATGTTTGTTTGGTTTTCTATTACTGAATTACTTCACTTAGGATAATAGTCTCAAATTCTATCCAAGTTGTTGGGAATGCCATTATTTCATTACCTTTTATGGCTGAGTAATCTATATATGTGTGTTTGTGGATATATATATGCCACATTTTCTTTATCCATTTGTTCAATGATGGGCATTTGGGCTGGTTCCATATTTTTGCAGTTGTGAATTGTGCTGCTAGAAGCATGCATGTGGAAGTATCTTTTTCGTATAATGGCTTATTTTCCTCTGGGTAGATACCTAGTAGTGGGATTGCTGGATCAGATGGTAGTTCTACTTTTAGTTCTGTAAGGAATCTCCACACTGTGTTCCATAGTGGTAGTACAAGTTTCCATTCCCACCAACACTGCTCCCTTTTCACTGCATCCATGCCAACATCTATTACGTTTCAATTTTTTGGTTATGGCCATTCTTGCAGGAGTGAGGTGGTACCACATTGAGGTTTTGATTTGTATTTCCCTGATAATTAGATGTTGAGCATGTTTCCATATGCTTGTCGACCATTTTTGCATATTTTCTGTAGAGAATTGGCTATATATAAATATATACACATATATATTTATATATAATATTAATACACTCCATAATTGCAGAATACAGGTTTCTTTTACAAATCCATAGGAAACCTATAAAACTGACAGATATAAAATGTGTTTCCATGGTATTTAAAAGATTTATATTATGCAGATAACTGTCTCTGAAAGCAAAAACATTAATTTGAAAATAAATGACAAAAGTACAACTAGCTTACAGATCAATGAATGCCCTCTTTAAAAACTCTTGGGTCAAAGAAAAATGCAAAATAGATATTAGACAACATTTTTAAAAAACAGATAATGAAAATATATATTAAGCCTAGTAACTTACAGTCAGACAGAAATGGATTAATGCAGATATTAGAAAAGAAAATGACTAAAATAAGTAAGTTTGGCATGTGTTGAAGAAGTTATAACAATACAATGAAGAAAACCCAAAGACAGAAGTAAATCTCATCTTGAACTGTAGTTCCCATAATCCCCACAACGAGCTGGAGGGACCCAGTGGGAGATAGTTGAATCGTGGGGGCAATTACCTCCATGCTGTTCTCATGATGGTGAGTGGAGTTCTCATGGGATATGACGGTTTTACAGCCTTTGCTCTGCACTTCTCCTTGCTGCTGCCTTGTGAAGAAGGACATTTTTGCTTCCACCTCCTCCATGATTGTAAGTTTACTGAGGCTTCGTCAGTCATGCCGAACTGTGAATCAATTAAACCTTAGCCTCAGCTATGCCTTTATTAGCAGCGTGAGAATGCACTCATGCATCTCATATCTCCCTAAAATGTATAAAACCACGCTGTCCCCTGACCACCTTGGGCACGTGTCATCAGGACCCTCCTGAGGCTGTCATGGGTACGTCCTTAACCTTCGCAAAATAAACTTTCTAAATTGATTGAGATTTGTCTCAGATACTTTGTGGTTTACAAATTACGCTTTGTTCTAGACCAGTCCCAAGAGTGACCATACAAAATGGCAGTGTGCCACTTACTCAGCTAGAAAGGCTCCTTAGCTTTTCCTCCCACTGGGAATGAAAGTCAGTATTCTTACCTTGACCTGTCAGGCCCTGAACTTAACAACAAACAGCATGTTTTGACCTAAAATTACTTCTGAATGGTCTTTGTGTGTAAGATGGAAGAGACATGGAGTGGTGCCAGCATCTGAGATGAGGCTGAAAATGAAAACTAGGGGTACTTTCTAAAATAAGGGGTGCCTTGAAAGTCGTGTTGAACTTTGTCTTCCTGGAATAGGAAGAGAGTGGAAATATTTTAATTCGGGAAGGGATGTGATTGAATTTGTTTTTAAAGTTCTTTTTGGTTAAATGTAACAGAGAAGGAATTTGATACAGTGGGTAATAATGGAGAGGAAACAATTTTAGGAATATTAAAATAACCCTGGCTTGACTGAAGGTAGAGATGGAGAAATGTGTAAAGACTGAAGAGGCTTTGGGAGTTAGAAAAGACAAGTGGATGGATTAGTGTTGGGATAAGAAAGGAAGAAAGGAAGAAAGGAGTCATTGATGACGCCATGTTTCAGAGGGTTTAGGTGATGAGGTGAAGGCTGATGCCATTCATTGAGACAAGATAGAGAGATAAGCGTGCTTTGAAAGACAGATAAGCATGCTTGGGTGCAGTGGTTCTCATGTGAAATGTCCAAAGAAACATAAAAGTGAAAGGAGGAGACAAATATAATAAAAAATATATATTCTTGATGTCAGAACTAAAATATAAATATTTGGGAGACTTCCGTATGTATTTGGATGCTATTCTTATGTTTCTGTTTCTGGAAAAAATAATACAAAACAAAAATTATTTCACGAGTTCTCAATTTTTGTCCTTCTGTTTTTATCAGATAAATGCAAATAACTTTCATATCTTTCTTCTCTTGCAGTTTCCCATGTCTTCCAAATTTATTTCACATCATTATTTTACTTTTCCTCAAGGTCATTTTTCCCTTGACTACAACAATGCAGATTTCAATTCTGCCACTGAATTCCTAGACATATTCGTCATCCCCATTTTCATCTCCCACCACCCCACCGTTTTCTTCATGTTAACTTGTTTTCCTGACTCACAGAAATCACCTTTTCCTGCATACATTTTTAGGATGTCAAACTTTATTCTAATGATTTCTCCTAGTTGCCCCCAAAATTATATTCTATGGTGTGTTTTTAAAGTTGAATTTTTAAGATGTTATTTCATATCTATATTTTCAAAAGCTTTTCTGCTGTGAATGTTATTGTCAGCTGTCAGGGTATGAGATGGTTCTTGATACTACATTCTTTCCATGCTGTTGCCTGAATCGGTTTAAGATAAAGTCATTACTAGGCTGTAAACTTGCTCTGCAAAATTGAGCTGCATATATTTAACCACTCATACTTCTTAGCTTTCCAACACTTTGAGTCAATGGAGTATACAAACACCTGTAGTTTCCAGTGAGCACTGCCCCCAGGCTCGCTCTCTGTCTCTCTCATTTTTTTTTTTTTTTTTTTTTTTTGCCTCAGCTTGTGAGACTTTATTTATGGGATTTGCACCTTCACCTTCTGCATGCAGTGTGCCTTATATTTTTGTTGTGATTTTGGTAGAGGCGATGATTTGCTGGTTGTAGAAAAATGGACAGCATTATAGGATTACAAAAGTATTGCTACAAAATTCCAACAAGCTACTTGCAGTTTATGTCTGATTGTTAGTTTTGAGTGGTGCAACCTTAATTTCTGAACCAGCAGGTGAAAGATGAGAGAAGAATAAGAGACCTTTCTACACATCTTCAGGCAGAAAGGCTTGTTGGGTTCCTAGTATTTCAGTGGGATACTGGGATGGGGTGGAGGCAACATATTGTTTAAATAAGTAGATAGTTTTTTTATAAAAACAACGAATTTTGTCTCTAAGATATATTTTTACTAGAATGATACTATGTAGGAATACGTGTAAACCCCTGGACTTTGATCTCAAGCAAAACATTTTCCCTATTATCCCTCCCTCTTAAGTGCATGAGTTTGGTAAAGAACTACAGAAATTTGTTCTCTCACAGTTCTGGAAACTCGAACTCTGGAGTCAATGTGTTGGCGTGGTCTGTTCTGTGCTCCTGCCTTAGCTTTAGGGCATTGCTGGCAACCCTTGACTTGTAGATGCATCACTTCAATCTCTGTGCTCCACAAAGTGTTGTCCACTGTGCCTGTGTCCAGTGTCTTCGTCCAGTGTGTGCTTTTTCTTCTAATAAGGACATCAGCTATATGAACACACCCTAATTAAGGATGGTCTCATTATAACTTGATTACATCTGCAAATACCCCATTTTCAAATAAAGTCATATTCCTAGGGTTTGGACTTCAATGTGTGTTTTTTTTTTTTTTTTTTTTTTGGTGGAGGGAGAAAGGAGGTAAGTAAGTACAATTCAATTCATAACACCAACAAAATATAAATGCCACTGTGGTAAGATCAGCTTGACCATGTCGTTTTTTAAATGGTGGTTTTCTTTGTTTCTATTGTGGTTTTTGCTCATCTTATCAGAAAATTGGATAACTTTAGATAATGAATATGAAAGAGTAAAACATTAAAAGTTTAAAGTGAAGGCCAGGCACGGCAGCTCACACCTGTATTCACAACACTTTGGGAGGCCGAGGCGGTTGGATCACCTGAGATCAGGAGTTTGAGACCAGCCTGGGCAACATGATGAAACTCTGTCTCTACTAAAAATACAAAAATTAGGTGGGTGTGGTGGCGGGCACCTGTAATACCAGGTACTGGGGAGGCTGAGGCAGCAGAATCACTTGAAACTGGGAGATGGAGGTTGCAGTGAGCCGAGATCATGCCACTGCATTTCATCCTGGACAACAAAGCAAGAATCCATCTCAAAATAAATAAATAAAATAAAAATAAAAAAATAAAGTGAATCCCACAGATTTGCTTATACTCTTTATAACTAGATTAAGTGTCTACAACAGGGCTCTTTTTGAGTAACTTTGTGGGGATATACATCAGGTGCCAACCACTCCACATTCCAAAGGGAGGCACAGACTTGCTTTGCAGGACTTGCAAAGCGGTGTCCAAAATGGTTTCCTGGCCTTAGGCTCAGCATCCCCCTGAAGGGTATGAAGGAAGAGCTGCGGTCTCCCGTTGGAGAGATTGGATGGATGCTGAGTGCTCATTTTCTTCCCCTTCCCTGACAGACAACTCGATGTGCATCCCTGGACCTACAGGGACAAAGAAGTGTCAGATTTATTCCAGAAAATCATTAAAGGATGAGAGGCTTGTGAAGAGGCCCAGAGCAAAACCAAAGAAGGCTATAGCCTGAAAATAATTGTATTCCCCGGATAGCAGGCCAGATTGCATCTTTCTTATCACTCTGTGGTGGGCACTGTGAGACAAAGCTTAGCCTGGGATTATCTTAGATCTTGTCAAAGAAGGCCCTGGCCAATGAGGCTATCCCTGCAGGACGCAGCTGGAAGTGCGTCCTCCCAGATCCCAGGTGGAGACCAGCCTCAGAAGAATAGCTGAGGCTGAGGGATTCATTCTACCTGGGAAAACTGCACATGACGGATAACCGTTCATGGTCAGGAATCTTAACCCCCAAGGATGCCCTGAAGAATTCAGCACCCAACCTCCTATTACTTTCAAAGGAATCACGCAACAGTTTAGAAGGGGGCATGCCAATAACTTTATTAGTGCCGAGCTCTGCCTTTCTTTGTAACACCTCTCACTTCAGTCCTCCATGAGTCATAGTGTTTCATGGGTGTATGATGAAGCGATGGAAGACTCAGACCTGGAAATAGGAAGAAAGTCCACTACGAGGTGCCTGCTCATTAAAGTGGACCCAAACTTGTGACGAGAACTTGGATCACAGGTTGGCATCTTGATTGTTATGGAGTACACATAATTGCAACCAGTAAAGGAGACAATTCTCACGAGGAAAGGTGATTAGAGGATATTTTGTTACCTGGGAGTGAATGGATACATTATGAGAATTGCTCTGTATTTCAGTAAGTAACAGGGGTTTGCCCCTCAAAGTGGGGGTGGTTTTAAGGAGGCAATCGGTAGCGGGGAGGTAAGAAAGTTGATTTCTGATTTTATCTTCGCTCATCTTCCAGGCTACATAAACATTAAGAACATTGTTATTTTACTTTAATAAAGAAGTTTATAAATAGTCCAATATTAAAAGTTGATTAAATGATACTTTTGGAAATACATTAATTTTACTGAATGCCCTCTAGCCTTACTATAAAAAAGAATGCTTTGCAAATAATGAAAGCTAAATAAAAATAAGCCATCTCCAGCCACTTTAAGTGACGGAACACACTCTGTAACTTGGGGATGGGGAGAGGGCAGGAAATGAAGAAATTAAAGGCAAGGGTGTCTCACTGAGGTATATCAAATCCTATTAGACCAGGTCATTTCCTTGGCTGGAAACTGGACAGGGCTCCTATTGTCCTGTCTACTTTGGCTGAAATCTTTTATTTATCCTCCATGTTTGTTTCATTGACAGGTAATTCTATTCCTGTTTCTACATTTACCATGCTGGATCTGTCTTTTCCCTGAATTTATTTTTAAGTTACTATGATGTTCTTACTAAATATATAAATGCTTATTATTGGGTTTTAGCTGTTTCTATAATAAAGAGTTGTAGTTATTGTAAGTTGCATCTCACTAAGCTTTAAAAATGTATTCATCCACTGTAGAGAAGTATGTTTCATTGAAATTTGATTGCACGCAAAGCTTGACATGAGGTTTATTCTCTTTGTGAAATAAACCATTCAATCTGGAATGCATTCACATTCATCTGAAACTTGAAGGAAATAAGTCATCTTTCACTTATGTTTTAATATCCCGTATTTCCATTAAATTAATGGAAGGTGAGACCTAAAGTTCTCTTATTGGACACTTATTATTAACGATTCTTTGCACATAGAGTGCATGAATAGCTCACAAGAAAATTTCACCAAAGTCATCTTATATATTTCTCATAATAATCCTAAGAGGTAGGGTTGACAGACATTAGCATTCTGACATCAGAATTGGAGAGAGATTCTTCTGTCTCATTTAAGGGATTTGCCCAAAATTAACCAGTCCTTGTTAAATCCAGCTCTAGAATATTACTCTTAAGAATATTCAAAAGGTCCCAGGCGCAGTGGCTCACACCTGTAATCCCAGCACTTTGGGAGGCCAAGGCAGGGGGATCATCTGAGGTCAGGAGTTCAAGACCAGCCTAGCCAACATGGTGAAACTTCGTGCCTACTAAAAATACAAAAAAAAAAAAAAAAAAAAAAAAAGCTAGGAGTTGTGGCAGGCACCTGTAATCCCAGTTACTAGGCAGGCTGAAGCAGGAGAATTGTTTGAACCTGGGAGGCGGAGGTTGCTGTGAGCCAAGATTGCGCCACTGCACTCCAGCCTGGGCAACAGAGCGAGACTCTGTCACAAAACAAAAACAAACAAAAAAGAATATTCAAAAGGCGCTTGGGACAAGGATACGTCATTTCACATCCTCTTGAGGAGCACAGGTCACTCCAGACTATATTTTTCCTAGATGACTGAGGGACCCTGCTCTCCTCCTTTTGGCTCTAGGGACTTGATTCCTGAAGAGGGGTCATGCTCCAACATCTAGTTTAGAGTTTTTCTACTACACCTCTTGGTCTCTTATTTTAATTTATTTCTCTGCTTTTTGGTTTTATTTTTTTTTAATCTCCTGGATCACAATATAATCGTTTGAATTTTTGTTGTGTATACAAGGGCTCACAGAAAATGTGTAATAAACGTGGTTGGTGGGAAAATCTTGCTAACAGAATCCAACAGATTAATAACTGAGAAAATAAGGCACACACAACAAAAGGTTGTTCATGGCTGTAAGTTCAAGAGTGGGAATTGATTAGAGTGACAGAATAAATACATGTGCATATGTTCTGAATTGATTAGAAATATAAAAAAGATACCTAGATTCCTAGAAAAATTAAAAATAAACATTTTTTTCTAAGTAAGAAATACGAAGTTCAAGTATAAACTTACCAAACAACAGAGAAGCGATAAAGTGTTAGCATAAAAAATTAGCATCATGATTATTCTGTATTGTTTACACAGATCTATCGAGTCAAATGTTTGGACAGAGCCATCCTTTATTCAGTTATCAAAATGGTAGAGTCATTTGGATGAGTTCAGAGACTTCTGTCTTATGATAAAAAAGATAATTGTAAATCAAAAAAGAGTTTAAAGGCTATACTAATTAAACAGCTAATTGGATATTAAAAGATTTGTTTCTCCAAACTTCTACTATTTTTGATTTTCTTTTCTGTTTGTGGAAGTTTTGGGAAGCAACATTTTATTCTGTGATTAGCTTCAAAGAGTTTCAGGCATGGGTTATGGGACTGGACCATGTATACTTGAAGGGTGCTTCAAACCATAAAATTCTATGAGATTTTGTGAGCAACTATATCTTATTAATAAAAAGAATTGCTGTTTAAACCCTATTTTAAAGTACTTATTTTTGCTTTCTCAAATATAAGGATGATGTACTATGAATTTGTCATATCATTAACTATGCAGACAAAAGATATAAAAATTTACTGTTCACTCATTTCTCCTTAATTTCCAAGAACCTTAATCTTGAATTTAAGCTTAAACTTACTTTAAACATTATCTTTATTGTTTTATTTTCTATGAAAAAAATCCAACCTATCTATTAGTATGCCACTTTAAAAATATTAAAAGCCAGTGGATAACTGCAAAAGAAGGGCTTTTAATTTTATATCAAATAATAAAATAATTTATTCTATTGATAATTCCAAACTCTCAAATAATATCTTGCTGCAGTACTAAGGAAATGGACAAAGGAAGAAAAAACAGCTTTTCATGCCTTTCCTGAAACAACTGTAGGAAATTTTTGTCATGCTACAATTATTCTGTGATCATGAAAAATTCTTTTAAAGACATGATAGCCACAACCATTTTATCTTCTGACTTACTAAGCAGTCTGAGGGTGAATAGAGAGTTTCGATTCCAGCTTATAGTCATAATTACTAACTGCAAAAATCCTATTGCCTTTCATTAAGTAGTTACAATATTTAATTGAAACTACAGGGTGTCTACACACAGCGTTGTACCATGCATAATTATCCCTACACATACAGGAACACTGAGGGTACTTTTAACAATAAAACAGATTATCAAAAAATTACATTTTTAATTTAAGTTTTGACTTTAATCTTTTCTGTGGTTAAATACACATTTCTGCATTTTTTCTGCAAATGAGGACATTAAACTAAATAAATGAACCATAAAGTGACAGAAAAAAAAAAACTTTGCACTGTAGCATAAATGGATAAATCTTTAGTATGCATGAAACATTGCACTATGTCTTTATTTTCTAACAGCTTGTATGAGAAAGAAGAACTGGTGATGCAGGAAGTCAAATACCACCAGCTTAGTGGGTCAGCATCCTCTCCTCCCACATAAGCGGAGCTCGGAGCATGAGATAAAATACCTGGGTGCCCTTTGCTCCAGCCTGGTGCTCCCACAACTTTGCTTCTGACAGAGTACTTATCTCTCTGACCACTGGGAAACTACTAAAAGAGAGAAACTTGAAAAGGATTGGACCTTTCTGTGCAGATCTCTTTGAAAATTGTCACCTTGCAGGTTAGCTTTTAAGAGAAGCCCAATATATTAGGAACCTGAAAATAAAGGAAAGTTTGCACATTGAAACATCACTTGCTAATAGTTTTATGATTGGAAATGGAAATTTGGAATTCTAGAAAAAGAAATGTCATTAGGGGGTTAGGAATTAACCACTTGCTACCTATGTTAATGTGACGTGGTTAAAAGAAGCTGCAGGAAGTTCCTGAAATTATTGAAACAAAAATTTCCCCCTGGAATCTAAGCAATGCAAGTGAAATTATTTAAACATTCCCTTCAACTTTGTATTTCAAAAGCGCTTTACAATAACTTCTTATGTTATCCATCCCTCGACTAGCTGGAAGGCAAGCATTTTTATTGTTTTAGTTACTATTTTGCTTTATGAACAGCATTCTTGCTTTGTTGTAATTACAAACATTTATTTCCGTAGGGATGGAACAACCATGCTCTGCTATTTCTGCCAGGTACCAATTGTCAATAGAAAATAGAGCCAAGTAGAGCAACTTTAGCTCTTCAATCAACACATCCAGTATTAAGGAAAAAAAAAAAATACATTGATATCTGAAATGTAAATTCAAATCTTTATCCAACACGCAAGAATTGTAATTGTGGGAGATTAGGTTGGGAAAAAATTAAAAGGTGTATAATTAGAGTGTCAGGATTTACAGCCTTCACTGGAAGCTACTGTATCAGGTATAAGTCTGCAAAATTATAGATGGTTTGCAAATCATCCTTGCTCACATTTAATGATCTATTACTATGTGCCAGGTATTCTGTCTGAAACAGCATGGGAAGAGGAATCAGACAGAACTGCCACCTATGTGGGACCTTGCTGGGGTGCAGAAATTTTGTTTCTCACGTTTTTGAAATGTAATACTTTGATTTGAATTTTACTCCTGCTTAAGGACACCAAGATGAAAGCCGATGGCCCCCTGCCCCCTTCTCTGGTGTAGTTTGTTAAGAAATGACTTTAGTTCTATGAAAGTGGATTCTTAGTTACAAACATAAAGAAGTATCGCCGACTAGTGAGAAGGGATTTTATTGAAAGGATGTTGGGAGTTCATTTATCTTCCGGGATCTGCAGATGGGCGGAGAGACTAGAAAACCAAGAACATGAACCAGGCACAATTCAAACTTCAGAACAGTGAGGGTACCAGAACAGCTTCTAGGGAACAAGGCCTGGCACGGCTGCCTGGAAGTTGCTGGTACCGGATGCTTGACTGTCCTTATTTCCTGGCATTGCCAGCTGCAGAGGCAGCTAATTAACAGAGCCAGGGGTGCATCCAGGGCTCTCTTTATGGGGGCATCCACAGTGGGAGGTTGTGGGTTTTGATGCAGGAAATCACTGTGTTATATCTCAGGTTTTCTCAATTTATATAATAAATGTATGCATAGGTTCAGATGGAAGTAAGAAGTACCACATCTGAGAGCTGAAGAAGCACTGTAATCATCCATCCCAAAGGAGATGATTTCTTAGGAAAAGAAGTGAGTTTGGGAAATATATTGGATGTATTCTCCTGTCTCTTCCATATTACTGGGAATTTGAGCCATCACTTATCTCTGATATGCTTTGCTTGAGAAGCGGTTTCTACACTATATTTGATGATGTGCATCTGATAATACATCATTCAAATATTTCCCAGCTGTGTTAACTGAGTCTCTAGAAGCAGGTCTCCTGAGAATTGTCAGTTGTGTTTATTTTCCAGTGAAGTCTACTTTCAGAGAGCCATTATGAAAGAGAAAGGTTTCAACAGAAAGATGATTATTGTTAGTATTGTTGTGGTAAGATCACTTAATGTGAAATCTATCCTGTTAGCACATTTTTACATGCGCACTGTTGTGTTGTTAACTATAGGTGCAATGCTGCACAGCAGACTCCAAGAGTTTATTCATCTTCCATAATAAAACTCTGTACCGTTACTGTTGAACAGCAACCTGCCATTTCTCCCTCCCCTCACCTCTGCAACAGAATGATAAACCTGGAGAACATTATGCTAAATAAAATAAGCCAGTTATAGAAGGACACATATCGCATGATTCCACTTATGTGAAGTATCTAAAATAATAACGCTCATAGAAATAGACAGTGGGATTTTTACTGGGAAAAACATTTACTCTTTAAAAAAAATTGAGAGAGATGTGCTTTAGTTGATCAAAATTATAAGCCACCAGAAACTCCCCAAAATGGCATATTGTTGAAGCCATAGTGTGTGCACAGCTGTTGAATAGGCACTTCAGAGATAAGAAGAGTAAAGTAAAAGAGAAAAATGCTAGAATGCAGTCATTGCAACATTAAAAGAAATGCTTTATCTTGGGTGAGATCCTTTGGCCAAACTATTTCAACTTGGAAAGATGTAGTAATGTAAAAAGATTTCAATACAAGGAAATAAAGAAATTGCATCCGTGCTACTTCTCGAAAGAGTAAGAATTTAATGGATCAGGTTAATTATTATAAAATTGACTTTTACCATCTACATTAAAATTAGGAATTTTCTGAGAATTTGTATTCCTTTTGTCCTTTCAGTAAAGAACTCAGTATGTCTAACTCTGTTTTAAACAGGAATTGCAGTTTGAATGCAAGACACTCAAATGCTCAGGAATTTTCAAGGATAGTTTATGTTAAGACAGGAGCATTCTGTTGAATCACTCAATAATGGTTATTATTTAGGATGAGCAACAGTTAATCACAAAAACTTAAATTTAAAGATACTGCTTAGAATTGTGGGTGAGAAATATCCTAAAATACAACCTTTATTTATTTTGGAACTCGTTTTAATGCAGAATAATCCTAGAGCTATACTTAGTAACAAGAAGAAATCAATTTAAATGTCATGCTGATTTAAATTTAAATAGTACACATTATAAAAATGGCAATTGTTAGTTTTCAGACTCTGTATAGCTATTTTTTTCTATTCTCTTCTTATGAAATATTCAGGGAAGATATTATTACTTTCACTTTGCAAATGGGATAACTGAGAACTCAACAAATTATATAATTTATCTCAAGACACAGAGCTGGTTCACGGTAAAGCTGTCATCAGCAATCTCATGATTATTAGAGTTATCACTTTCCAATTCTGAAATCCTCTGGGAGGTGTCAGAATTTACACTCCTCACTAGGAACTACTATTGCAGTTGGAACTCTGAGGCATTATTTGGGAGTTTTTACTGATTATAGAAAATCTCTTGTTAAGAGAGGTTTTAATAAATAAAATAAGTTGGGGATATTACCAGATAGCCTCTAAATCCTCAGAGCTCCCAGCATCACACCTTTTATAAGAACAGTAAAGAAAAACAAAGTTTCTCACCTCCTCCAGCCCTGTGTTGTTTCTCCAAAAAAAAAAAAAAAAAAAAACCCAAAAAAAACTACACACTAAGTGTGAAAGTGATTGGAGTAGAGGAAGGCAAGCTGGGGCTTTACCAGGTCCAGGGTTGAAAAGAATTAGGGGATTATTACAGTTCTAGTTTGAAGACAAACACTTGTCAATGTATGTCAATGAACTTTATTGAACAGCCACTATATGCTAGTAATCCTCTTAGGTATTTCGTACACTTAAACATCTAAACCAGGGTTTTCCAAATTTCTTATGATGAAACAGATAGTAGGTGATAATGCTGGCACAGCACACATGGAGAGTGTGATGGAAGGAGATCAATTAAGGATGAGCGGGTCCCTATTTCTACGCACCTGCCACCAGCTGGACGGCTGTGCTGGAAGTCTAAGCCCTGGATGCTTAGCTGTGTGATCTATGAACCGGCAGCATCAGCATCCCCTGGGTGCTGGTTAGAAATACACCTCTCAGGCCCACCCAGACCTGCTGAATCAGAATCTGCTGTTTCCAGAATTCCCGAGTGATTCTCATGCACCTTAAAGGTTTAGAAACACTGCTCTAATTAGTGTTCTTAAAATATTGTTGTGGGATACAGGCTTTAGTAAATTCTCAGGATATTCTACCATGTACTCAAGTTTGAGAAACAGGAGATTTAATAAATACTGATGTTTGGATCCCATCCACAGAGATTCTGTTTTGATTGGTTTAGGGTGTAATCTGGCATTAACATTTTAAAATTGCCTCTGGTGAGTTTTATGAATGGTAATGTTTGGGAACACCTGCTTTAAGTTAAGCCATGAGCTAAATTGTTCTTCACCATTTTACAGATGTGGGAACTGAGAAGTTATAAGGAAATCCAATTTGTGAGTGGTAGAGCCAGACTTAAGCTTAGACCCTTAACTCACTTCTTCTCAATAGTGGTCTGTGCTGTTTACTATTTTACAAGAGAGTTCTATATTACTATTTTTAATACATTAGTATTATTTAAATATAATTTTTTACAAAATATGCCTGTGATGGATGATACTGAGTGGCCACTTGATTGGATTGAAGGATGCAAAGTATTGATGCTGTTGTGTCTTTGAAGGTGTTGTCAAAGGAGATTTGAGTCAGTGGGCTGGAAAGGCAGACACACCCTTTATCTGGGTGGACACC
This sequence comes from Rhinopithecus roxellana, assembly GCF_007565055.1. Taxonomy (NCBI): domain Eukaryota; kingdom Metazoa; phylum Chordata; class Mammalia; order Primates; family Cercopithecidae; genus Rhinopithecus; species Rhinopithecus roxellana. Next base: position 7,484,937 of record NC_044566.1, read on the forward strand.
ACCTAAATCAGCTACCGGCTCAGCCAGGATATAAAGCAGGCAGAAAATCACAATGGTAAAGCAAACTAAATATGGCCTGAGAAAGACTCCGTACTTCTGTATTTGAGTCCTTGTGGATGAACTGTAACCTAGCTTAATAGTCAGACAAAATTTAAAACCTAGCTTAATAATATGCACTGTAACAGTGATTGAATGTTGCCAATCCCAGCAGGATTCAACCACTCATAGACTGCTTTTCTTCAAACTGCCTTCAAACAAGGCAAACGCAGAGCTGGAACCAATCTCACTGTTTCATGTACCTCACTTCTGATTCCTGTACGTCACTTTATCTTTTTTGTCTATACATTTATTCTGACCACGAGGCACCCCTGGAGTCTCTGTGAATCTGCTGTGATTCTGGGGGCTGCCTGATTCGTGAATCATTCATTTCTCAATTAAATTCCTTTAAATTAATTCAGCTGAAGTTTTTCTTTCATCAATGAAAAGACTAGACTGGCTTAGCCTTCCAGCCTGCATCTTTCTCCCATGCTGGATGCTTCCTGCCCTTGCATATCAAACTCAAGGTTCTTCAGTGTGGGGACTCAGACTGGCTTCCTTGCTCCTCAGCTTACAGATGCCCTATTGTAGGGTCCTGTGATCATGTGAGTTAACACTTAATAAACTCTCCTTTGTATATACATCCTATTAGTTCTGTCCCTCTAGAGAACCCTGACTAATACGATGTCTCCATTGAAAAGAAGGGAAAATCTATTAACACACTGATATAGTCATAGTCCCTCAAGAAAAATACCGAAGGAACTCATATGTTGTAGACAATTATTTTGTTATTGCTCTAAAGACATCAAAATAATTATACGCCTTGTTTACAATGCTTTTAAGTTGATCACATTCAAAGCTGTATCCTGTCCATTCATGTACATACATTTAATGTCATATTGACTCTTGCCTTTTTCAGCAGAGATCGGTATAAATTATCTAAAAATCAATCCTGAAGGTTATAATTTATTTTTCCATTTTGAACCTTGCCTTTGAAAGATCATTTATGTATTTTAAGCACAGTTTTAAAAACTAATCTCCAGAAGTCTAATTTCTCATATTAACCAAATTAGAGAGGTTAATTGGAAGATGAACTCTTAGCTACAGCCATCATTGGAACTTGGGTATTATTTCAAACCCATCTCTCTTCCTGATCTTAGCGGTTGAAACAATTTTACAGGTTAAACCAGCCAACTTGACAGCCCGTGAATGGTTACTCACTGAAGGGCCCAAGGAGAGGCCAAATGATGATCCTATCTCTTAACAGCAGAGCAACAGAATATTTGAAATTAAATAGAATTGGACTTAAATCTCATCCCAGTGGACAACTGGGAAAACTTGGAAACATTAATCTTGCCGAATATTTGTGCATCATTTAATAACTAATACTATATGTACTGAATTAACTACCTAGCAGGATTTACAACACTGTGTATAAGGAGCCTCGCATGTGTTTCCTGATCATCGGTGTTTTTAGAGTTAATATTATGACAATGTGTAAATTTGGTGTCGAGAATTAAAATTTGCTTAGCAGTTCTAGTGTTCCATACACGGTTACCTAAGTCCATCGACTCCAACTCATTGAGGTTCATGATGCTAAGGTGAATTCTGGATTGAAACCCAGGTCTGTCTGCTTATGGGGACTTTTGCAAACTTCAGGGTTTCCTGCTTTTGCTCAATTGATCCTTTCAAGGCTTGATCACATTGGAGCTACAGCAAATCATGGCATCCATCGTTCACTGATGGACTATGTTACAGAAGTTGCGAGAAAAGTAAAGGCGGATAAAAGGAGAGAGACAGAGAGGACCCATAAATATTCTGAAGTATATGACTAATCTAGTATAATGGAAGCTCAGAAAATAAATTGTATTTCCAAATATATATTTCTGAATTTTTTGGTATTTGTTATTGGTAGTCTCTGAAGGGCCATCTTCTTTTCTTTCTAATGCTCTATGTCCCTACAAAGGAATGACGATTAATTCACCAGAATAAGAATCACACTAATGGGTACACAGTCCCAATCTGCTTGGCATGTGGTTTAATGTGGAGCCATTTACCGGGTTAAGTGAATACTTTTAAATTAAACAGTTTTCTTGCACTGTGATGCCAATGCAGTCTAGGGTGAAGTCTTAAACATAATCCCCTATAGAATTTCCTAGATTCTCCCTCAGAGTTTCTAACTCCATAGATTTGTGGGTGGGTCCCAGAATTTCCATTTCTAACACTTTCCCAGGTGATGCTGAAGGTTCTGGTCCAGGTACCACACTTTGAAAACTGCTGTTTTAATGTTTACATGTGGTAGCATGAGTTAGTTTTACCTGGGGCTTTTAATCCCAAGTTCTGCCACTTAACAGCTGTGTTATAATGATTAAGTTATGTGATGTCTCTGTAGCTTCATTTCTTTGTACAATGAGGAAAATAATCGTACCCGTTTAAGATTTTTGTGAGAATTTAATAAACAAGAAATTTCTTATAATGCCTGGTATATAGTAATCACTCAATAAGTTATGTCAATTGTCAAAGCAAATGTCTGAATTATAGATGAGAGAGAAATATTGTGAATTCTATAGCATTTTAATGGCCTGTTCTCTCTACCCGTCACTAGCCAGTTTCTATCTGACATTGATCTATCCTGTGCTCTTCCTTTCCTGAGGGAACCCAACCACGTTTACTGCCTAAAGCACTCTCGTGGCACTTCTAACATGGGTGCAAGGAAAAAATGTCAAGAAATCGTGACAAACTACAAGACTCAAATCTCCTTTTCAATTTTAAAAATCAAAACATGTATTCATATCCCATGGCACATATGGATGAAGATACTATTTTTCTCAGTTAATATTTTAGTTTTGCTTTTGCACCAGAGCCTAGTTTTTTGGGTTTTTTTTGTTTTTGTTTTTTTTTTTTTGTAAGTGTCCTTTATCAGGCTACTGCAGAATTGCACAAATACTGAATTGCCCCAGAATATTTGCTTTTAACTTGTTTCTTTAAAGCAAATGTAAAACTACAATGGGTTATATTTACCTAGAGGTTTTATCACCATACACTTAATTTAAACTCATATAAAATTAGGATTAGTTATATTTAGTCTTATTTTCATCATTCACTTAATTTAATATCATTCTTAGTCCATAACTTAGATATAAAAAAATTGTATTTTTTTCTATCCTCCATTGGCCCTAAATCCCTTTAAACAAAACAAAACCCAAGGCAATATTTTTGCCTGGAAAACTTGAAGTTTGATTAATTCCACCTACTTTCATGCACTTTAATTTGGGCCCCTTCTCCGCGGTAGTCTAGAATATAAACTTTTTTTTTTTTTTTTTTTTTCATTGTTAAGAGATCAGTTTGGAAAAACTACCAAAACAAGACAAAATCAATGGTTTCCTTACAGAAAGAAGCCTGGGGAAAGAATTAGCAGGAATTACTCCACGGGTGCCACTGCTACTGGATTTTTATGCATGATTGCTTGTCATTTGGCAGAAATCAATGGCTCTCTGTACACCACAAGAGCAGTGGAAATGGGGGGCAAACTGCAAGTTAAGACTGCTCTGAATGTGGATTCAGCACTTCACTGTTGTCCTCCAACATGTGCCCTCAAAGTACCACTTGGCTGGGAATTACAAAGGGCTGCATTTAGCAAAGCTTTAATTTAAAATAGTCACAGGTGACAGCTCTATTATTTTTGCACGTTCAGATGCAGCCACAGCTGTTTTTATTTATCTCAGCTGTATACACACCCATTTGTTCTAATTACTAGTTTCTGATGTAGCTGAAGATACATATCTCGAATGCCTATCAAAACTAAATTAAGTTAAGGAAATCATACTTTTCACCTTCACCCCGTTTGGTCCTGCTTGGCTCCTGGAAATTTCCACAATGTAAAACTTTGATCCTCACTTCATCTCCTCCCACTAGAAGTGATTTCCAAAGTTGTCCTAGGTTCCTGATCTATTCCAATTTAATAGTTACTGACATTTTTTCCCTGTATATTTAACACACTACAAACAATTACCATGTGGCAATTATGAATTAAAAATTTTTTTAAAAACACAATTATTGGTTGAGCTCCTGCTACAACTGATAAAACATTGTTAGACCTTTGAAGTATAAAAAAGTGAATTCAACCTGCCCTCTGCTTTCTAAAAATTGCCTTTTTGCTCTTAAAAATGCATATACAGCTTTTTTTCATATAAAAATAATTTCAAGTTTCTTCTATGACCATAAAATACTTTTAGTTATTTTTGATTTTGGGAAGTATGAAAAATTATTTATACACAAAAGAATTGTGGTGTGACCCATTCGAACTCTGTCTCAGCAACAGACAGCTTTGGATTGTAGACCTCGCTTTGTTTTGCTTCTTTCTGTTTGATGTTCCACCTGTGGTCCATTCACTGTATTTGATGTATTGCAAAACAATGGAATAATGGCTTTCCCACCAGTAATGTAAGAAGAAACATGGAGGAACTAAATAAGGGTCTAGAAAATTTGAGAGAGAGGAAAAGACATAGAATTAATGAGGAGAGGGATCAAGAAGATTAGCAGGATTTTTAAAAGGGAATTTCATTTGCAAGGTACACAGAACACAACACACAAGAGTGTAAGAAAAAGAAAGTTTTCTTTAACATTTATATAAAGATTCCTTTTGGAACATATAACAAATTTGGTTGCAGAGTGCTCTGGGGTTGATTTACTTTTAAATTGGAAAAACACAGTTTTTGTGTTTTTTTTTTTAATTTGAAATAAGAGCTGATATGCAATGTTGTAGGGGAGTTGGTTGACTTTTTAGTCAGAATAGTGGCTTTTACAATCATGGTGACAACATTAATTGTGGCTCCTCTTGTCGTCTTCATAAGTCCATTAATGCTGGGGGAAAATATGCATAGCAACTAATCTACCAATATTTGAGAGAATTAGGCAAACTCTCAAGAATGTAGGAAAGAAAATATAAGGTCAACAAGCTTATAAAATGTAAAAATCATGAATAGGCAGGTAATAAATAATAGACATTAATTTTTTCTGTCCAGTAAAGACCATGAAAAGAGAAATATTATAATTTTAACGTAAGAGTGCTCTAGAATACTGGGTTTGCTTTTTAATCGATTAACATGATTTTAAAAAATGACGATTTAAAAAAATATTTTCTCCATTACTTTGAGTTATCACTTTAAACATAGGTAATATCAAGATATGTTTCTGAATTGTATATTTAATCAGGGCCACTAAAGAGCACCGGTGAAATGGAAGTGTTAGCAGCAATGTTCTGTTGTAGGAAGATAATCAGGTTGATTATGTCTGCTTTATAGTAATGTGATTGTTGACTGATTTGCCTTTTCCTAACTTACGTCTGTTTGGTCTTTTCTTCTACTTGTTCTGAGGGACCCTGTTCAAAGGGACGTTTTATTTTCCTTTGTACAACAGTATTAGCCTGACATTTACTCTCTAATAAATAATATTAAACTCTAGTCTTAATACATTGACTTACCTAAGGAAATCGGCCTTGTGATGGACCCCTAGAGGTGAGATACATTCTGGATGAGGATCTGTTGAGAGCTGGAGCATGTGTTCAGCTGCTAAGTCACTGCCACCACCTCGTTAGCCAAACATACCATATGTTCATTCCTTCATCAGTAAATTTTGGTTGGGACACATGACACGTGATAATAGAGGTTATTAGCTGCAATGCTTATTAAAATATTTGAAGATATACTTTAACACATTTTAATAATTATTGAGAGTATCCCTTGATAACAGTAACTCTTCTAAATGAAAGCTTTTAAAATTGCCTGTAAGTCAAAACAAAGTATTGTTATTCAACTTTATATAAAAGGTGTCCAGTGATTTCAAACATGTACTAACATTTAATTTCAACTCAAAAGAAGCATTTTTAAGTCTTTATAAACTATGATTAAATCACTTTATTGAGTTCTATCCCTTTATGAATGAATAAGGGAATGAACTTGTTTCTATTCTATTAGCCTTTACTTTTTCTTTCCCCCAGTTAATCCCTAAGCAAAAATGTATTGACTTTGACCTGAGAAGAGATACATCAATTTTGTTATTTATTTTGCCTCTACTCCCATTTCCCATACATATACGGGATACGTATATCAGCACAAATTAGCAGGCCCACCACTTTCTTACTCTTGGAGCCAGTCTAATCTTCTAACTTGTGAAATAAACTACCATGCAGCACAGATGATCTTTCAAATTAGAGCTTAGAGTTGATCATAATGTCTTCACTTTAGTATCCCCTTTAGGTTGACAGTATTTATTAAAAAGGTAGTTTTCAGTCTGATTTATGGGTCATTATTGATAGTAAGTCTACTTGATACATTGCACAGACCTTTCTTCTGCCAAAATGAAGTGTTTACAAAAATGTGTTTGACCAAATACTTTACGGTAAACATCGCAGTCTGAAAGGGAACTATCTTCTTTGAAAGAATTAAAGCCTCCAGATAGTTACAAATAAGATTTTTTTAAAAGTAGACACATGTTAAATCATGGAACAGCAAAGGGGATACTTTATGGAAATGAACTCACAAGATAATAATTTGAATTTGACAAGGTGATAATTAAAGTCCCCAGATAGATTTCTTCCACATCTGTATGCCTTTCAGTAAAGTTGGTTAGCATATTAACTACTCCTGGAGAATACAGAAAATATTCATGGAATGTAAAACTGCAAATTATTATTCATTTCAATTTGTATAATAAGTGTAACAAAATGCAGTGCATACAGTATTACACAAGAGGTACCAAACTCCTTTATAGACATTTTTTAGAGCACAGGCAGGATCCTTATATGACAATTTTTGTCTTCAAATATTCAAGACATTTAAGTATGAATTACCACTTTTTGCAGTTTAAAAGCAATTTTGTATATCTTTACTGCTTTCTAGGGCTAACAAATTCTTACTTCGAATGACTAGAATCATTTTTAAATATTATGTACTAGGATATATGGATATGGACATATATATATTTATACACGCATGTATGTACACAGCCAAATAAATAGTGTAATGTATATATATTAATATTGTTATATTTTCCTCCAGAGAAAAATTGAGGTTTGGTGACCAGAGAAGAAAGCACCATGGGTGATTTAAAAAAATTTACATATATGTGTGTGTGTATATATATATATATATATATATATATATATCCACTACATTTCTAATTTCACATAGTGATCCTACTTACTAATTCTCTTCTTCGTAATTGAGTTTGATTGTAGATTCATTTTAATTTAGACATTTATATGAGAAAGCATGTTTAATACGATTATAAGAAACTGTATGAAATTTTGGGAAAGAACTGTTAAGTGTGCCCACACACTGTGGGCACTAAATGTCACACTTGAGAATGTCCCTGGCCCTAGCTGATCTATAACAAGTATATTTTCTGTCATATGGAATTTAAAGATAAGAAATGAATCACCATGCAGAGAGATGTGCTATCACATCCCATCTATGGAAAAAACAAATAAAATAAAAACATGAAGAGTTTCTGAAGTACAGCATCACCTACCTTTGTCATACTTTCATACAAATAAAACAAAGATTATTCTCCTGGTTTTGAATAAAATTGTCACTTTTAAAATTTGCCATGGGATATCACAATGGACAATGCAGGGGCCCTTCACCCACAGTCAACGGGTGATCAACTGTGAAAACTGATATTCTCTCTTAGGAATATTAGCTAGAGTAGGAGAGAAAAAACCACATGATTACAAAGAGGAGGATCATTTGAGACCAACTTTAATGTGAAATTGTGTAGAAATGGGGAAAGAGATACAGAAAACATCTTGACAAGTCCACTTAAGAAACTATTAGGTTGGTGTAAAAGTTACTGCACCAACTAATTACTTTTGCACCAACCTAATCAAAAACTTGAAAAGAGAGAGAGAGTACACAACCATAAAAGCAAGAGTGTGGAACAAGAAGTGAAAATGACCAAAGAACACATTTGTCGAACATGGATATTTTGACAAACAAGGGAGAATAGTAATTTAAAGTACAGTGCCACAGTTTGGAGAAGACCGCTCTTGCACACAAGTGAAAGCTCTCATCAGTCCTGTCTGATGTAAATTACATGTCCATCACTGTGCAAGCATCAGATCGCACACAGCTGGGCTGGCACTGCCTCTGTAAGCAGAGGAATGTAGCACATTCTCTGCAGGTGACTGGAAAAGTCTGGATTCTGTTATTTAGAAATACACTTTACTTATCCCCTTGAAAATTAACGGGAAAACAACCTCTTCACTTCTGTGTTTTAAAATTTGTTTTATGCCTTTTCGTTGTTTTATGCAATTTTATTTTTTCACGAGGTCAGGCACAACTAACTGTTGATTTTCACCAAATTACCTTGTTATTGGCTTGGCTCCACCGAGCAGCCCCTTCCACGGAAGTTTCCCAAGAAACCATGCGTTTCTTCAACTTGGACTCAGCCGTGTACCTATTTCTCTCATCAGCCATTAGAGTGTCCCACTAATATAGTCAAAGGAGAACATCTGGCCTATTATACAAGTGAATATTAGTTTTGAAGAAGATGTTTTTGGAGACAGTAGAACAAAATGGATTTTTTTTTCCCTACACAGGAACTCTTGGATTTTTCCTCACTGCCCATTCTCACTTTTTCTTGCTTGCTCAGACCATGATTTTCCCTCAATTCAACTGTACCTTTCTCTGACTTTGACCTGGGCCGCCTTTGTGAAATAAATGATATGTGATTTCCTTTACTGTTTCTCCTTCTGAGTGTCATATGCAGAATCCTTCAGAGACCACCTGCCTCCTACAGAGCCTCTGCGTTTTCTACCCGGCTACCCTCCTCCAGAGCTGAGTCTCAGGTAGATCTGAACCACACACATGCAGGAGGTTTTAAGAACAAGTCTTGTGACACTTCCTGTGCTTTGGGTCCAAAAACTATGATTTTCTTATTTCCCTGTAAGTGTGTCAGATTCTGGCAAAACTAGCTTGGAGTTTACTGAGTTGACTGATACTGAATGACATCAGGACTTACTCTTCTCCTTTCATTTTTTTTGCTATGAGTGAGAAAAAATATAACTGCATGAGCAATGTACTTTTCTTCTTAACACAATTTAATCTTTACTAAAAATCATTTTAATAATCATCACATTTGTACCAAGTGTTTTATTTTTATGTTACTTTTAATTCTTAGACCTTGATTTTTAAACATCTTAATCATTGCCGTTTTCACCCCTGACTTTTTCCCCAGTGTCTACATGCATAAACACAAATCTTTCTACTCCTAACTATTTAGCAAAATGTAAATAAAATGTCTTTAATTTATTACAATTTTGTGTATTTGTTAAATTTCCTGGCCTGGGTTGAGCATCTTTTAGTATATATTTCATTGTGTTTTACCAAAAATTCGACTTAAGACTCAGTGTGTTACTGTCAAACTCTCCCGTCATGACTATCTCAGGTAGTTGAGTTATCACTGAGAGTGTAAAGAGCGATAAACCCTCGGGTAATGCAAATTGGCATATCCGACAAACCCAAGCTGCCAAGGTCATAACTGAGGACTTGCAAACATGTCTTTATGACATAAACTCGTCTTAAGGTTTTACTTGAAGTACCATCCATCTCATCTTTAACCAGCCTCTCCTAATCTTTGCAGATTTGTCCATTCTAATGCGGTCTTTCTTCATTCTTTCACCCGTGGCTCCATTAAATGTTTCTGTGCAGGTAGCCTGTCCATTGGAGTAACTGGACTAAGGATGGACTAATTTCTTAAGAAATCCAGAAAAGCAACAAAAGTCTTTCCAGTTACCAGTGGAAAATTTCTGCAGTTATCATACATGTATCATTAGATTCTCATCTACCATTCCTAGATTATATCTGTGTAATTACCTCTGAGGTTTCTTAGATTAGGCAAACACTTTTGCAGCTCTAGTATTTGCATTGGAGAGCCTTGGCTGAGACTAGATCTCCCAATATTTGGATATATTGAGGACTGGAAGTAAACAAAGACTGCCACTTCACACCTGTGAAAATACTACCTTTTTCCATAGAGGCAGCTTGAATACATGATTAGGAATTCATTGTGACTTTGGTTCAGAGGGAAAAAACCAAAATGGATTATTTGGTTACACAGAACGGGAAGGAAGGAAGGAAGGAAAGAAGGAAGGAAGGAAGGAAGGAAGGAAGGAAGGAAGGAAGGAAGGAAGGAAGGAAGGAAGGAAAGAAGGAAGGGAGGGAGGGAAAGGTCCTTTTTTTTTTTTCTCCAGGAACATGGCAGTTTGAGAAAATTGGGAATAAAACATGTCTTATAATTTGTTAAATATGAAATATTTTCCTTGTTGTTAGTAGAATTCTATCTTGGCAGGCTATTTCTTTTAGGAAACCATTTACCCTTCTCCCCTTCTCTGGGCACTACATATCTCTTTCTAGTAAGAAACCTGTCAAAGGCACTTCACCAGGAATCTGGCTCTTACAAAATGCAATAAAACTGCAGGCAGTGGGGAAATGACCATTACTGAAACTCCTTTGGAGAGTGCTTAGCTTATGAAGTTTTTGAGCAGTCCTACCTGATGACCAGCTTACTATACTCGTCTTTACTTCCTCCTGTAACAGGATGACTGACACGTCTCCTCTTTGTCATGTGACCTTGCAGAGCCACCAGGAATTTATGTCAATTGCACGTTTTCCTTGGCCATTGGCTCTGGTCTTGGCCATTGACTTGCGTCAGTCAACAGACATTATGCAGACATAATATGAGCAGAGGCTCTAAGTAAACGTGTGTGATTTGGATTGGCCTCCTGTGCCTCTGCCATTTGTCAGAGCAACATTCTTCATGCCACCACAGGTCCCCAAATGAGAAGATGCATGCAGCTGACCTAGACCTAAGCCACGGCCTAGAGCCACATCCAGCCCATCCCAACATACCCAGAGTGCTCCAAAAGCTTCCCAGCTGTTTCATGAGCAGAGAATGGCTGTTGTTGCAAGCCTTTGGGTTTCCTTGTTATGTATAAAGCAGCAGTATTCACTGAAAACTTCATAAATACAAAGCTTTCTGCATGAATTTCTATTCTGTGCCCTGCAAGCTTTTATTAAAGGCATGCATGGTGGAAGTCTGATTTTAGCTGAATTTGGGGAGGTAAGGGCCAAGGCTGGATGCAGCCTAGCAGTGGTGCTGTGCCATGGGATGGGACAGCATGTGTTCAACAAAAGTCAGAACAAAAAAGCCCACAAAGTTTGAGTGTGGAAAAGTGCTACAGGCTTCTGGAATCGGTTGGCTCACTAAAGGTCAAGCAGCAACTATGAAAAAGTTGTGGGACATATTAGCATTTTATAGGGATGCTCAGAAATACCCAGGGAGAGAAACCCCATAAAAGTCTAGATTTTCTGCCATAATACACAAAGGGACATGGGCTATTGGTATTTAGGCATTAAAGGGAAGCATGACCCACCCCTGAAGGCTGAATAAGTGTGACACACCTGGTTTATATTTATATAAATTTTTGCACAGGACAAGTCAACCTTCTAAGCACAATGCAAAGTAGCATATCCAATCTATTAAGCACCGTGCCTCTTAACTCCTAATATATAGCATATAGCAATCCTGCCACAGCCTCTAGCATTTATTGAGTTTTTCTGTTGACTAGGCTGCGCCAAAATATTTTTCAGATTTTAACTCATTTACTGATTCATGAGATAAATAATTTTACTATCTTGATTAAAATAACTAAATAAAGTTTGATTTAGAAAAGTTTAGTAGTTACACCAAAATCCAGCAGGAGAAAATGACTGTAATTTCCTACATAACAATCCTTTGATAGTCTTCTTTTTTTTTTCATTATACTTTAAGTTCTAGGGTACATGTGCACAACGTGCAGGTTTGTTACATATTGACAGTTTTTCTTTACCCCTTCTCCTTACATCTGTGACTAACACATTATACTTTCCTAAAATAAGGTGAGAGCCAGCATTTATAAAATATATACATAAAGAGAAACTGACATATACATTAAGAAGAGGTGGAGAAAAAAAGAAAGATTATATATAATCATTTATTTTTATGCCTATTTATATAATGTATCTATGTATATAAATGACTTACAATAAAAATCAGTGTATACATAGAAATAACAGACAACAGGGAATTGTATTCCTGGAGTGAAATCTAAAATAGATAGATGTAATAGTTTTATGAATAACATGTTTGAGTATATTAGCTTATCTTCAAAATGTGCTTGGTCTTGTCATTTAGATTATATTATATCCATGTATATAAAGAATAATGGTATTAATATACTCTTACTGCTAAATTTATACATTACTAAAAATAAAAAGTGTCATATATTTGAGCCTGAGGACTTGTTTGAAAATTTTACATGAAGAATATAAGAAACATAAGGAATACATCTCTTGAGGATGAAATCTCTACAATTTCTTTTTCAGCAAATCTTGAAAAGCACTCTGATATGTCATCTATTGCCTAATAATGCTGATTATATGGAAACTGGATCTAGATGCAAAAGCATGACATGTAGCAGCATTAGTTTACTTCAATTACCTTTCTTAACTCTCACCTTGAAAGTAATCCACTCATTAAATTATTCATATATATGTATATATGTGTGTATATATGTGTGTGTGTGTGTGTGTGTGTATACACACATATAGGGAGAGAGAGAGAGAGGATCTAGCTTCTAGCTTTGTTGCCCAGGCCGAAGTACAGTGGCATGGTCTTGGCTCACTGAAACCCTCCACCTGCTGGGTTCAAGCGATTCTCCTGCCTCAGCCTCCCCAGTAGCTCAGATTACAAGCATGTGACACCACACCAGGCTAATTTTTTGTATTTTTAGTAGAGACAGGGTTTTACCATGTTGACCAGGCTGGTCTTGAACTCCTGACCTCAAGTGATCCACCCTCCTCTGCCTCCCAAAATGCTGAGATCATAGGCACAAGCCACGATGCCCAGCCTATTCCTGTATTTTGGGTGTCCTTTTCTTTTTGAGTAGTCATACAGAATTATAAAGTGATTCACACTCTCTTACTCTAAATGTGTTCAGTCTAAATACAAAAGTTTTGGTATAAATTAATTCTGTGTATTTTTATTTAATTTTAAGAGTGCAGAGATATTAGCTACTAAAATTAACTTCAGAAATAAAAAGAACAGATATGGTTATAGTTCCTTTCCCCAAATATTTTAAACTTACAGAAGCAATTAAGAAGCAGTATCACAAGATGTAAAGTTCTAAGGATACGATTTTGTTCCCTAAAAGACTACACAATGTCAATACTTAAAGTTTACTAAAAATCCAGAAGCTGTCACATTAGAGTGAACTCACATTTATTATTTCTGTCATTAGCTTACCTCATATTTATCATAGAAGAATGACCTCTCCTTACAACCATTTAATATGACAAATAATATTACATTTTGATTTAGTGGCAACTTTATGCTTTATCTAAAAGGTAGCGTTATTTTTGTGTGTGAATTAATCTGTGCTCAGTGACACTTCCAACATAGGTAAGACTCTGTATGTATGTTGTGTTCTCTCTGTATCTTTGGATTATATGGATTTGCATATTTGTTTACTAGTACATATATATGTATGTTTAAGTATAATATACATGTCTGAGTATAATATATACATTTCTAACTGTACAAACTGTGCATATGCATATCGATATTGCATACAGCTGGTAGATAGACTCTGACAGCATAGAATAATTTTAAACTTAAGAAATGTTGAATAGGTCTTAAGTACTGATACATTTGCGGGTCCAATATTAGGATTCCACCATTGCTAATGCACACAAAAAAACTACCAATTTATTTTTTACATATATAATTATATTTCTGATAAAAATTATTGTTTATTCAGAAACCCAGTATCGGCCATTAATGTTCCAGTTTTAGAAAACAAAAACTCCTAAGAGAATGAATAGAAATTATCTTAAGGAATTATAAGGAACCATCTCAGAAGTTTACTCTATTACTGCAAAATCTCATGCAAAGATAACCAAGTATGGTATGTGAACATCTCTTCTGCTAAAGCTCATGAAACTGCTCTCCGATTCCTCTAGCGTTCACAGAGAATCTGGAGTTCAGTACTCCAATCATTCCTGGACATTTAGCCTATTATCCTTGTATCCATATTTCATATTTTCCTTTCATGGGGGATAATTGTAAGTTAAAAGTGAATTTGTTGACTTAAACCTTATATGGAATCATAGATCAACCTAAAGTTTTCCTAAGAATATACCTACATATTGAATACTTGCTTTTTCTAAGCTGCTTAACAACGGAAAAAACAAGCAAACAGAAACTCAAAAACAAAACAAAATAAAACGAAAAAACCAAAAGCCTGATGGGCTAAACTTGTAAAATGTATTTTCTTGGTTAATTATTTGAAAAACAAATATGAGGAAGAAAGACATTCTAGTGAATCTGCTTTAATTTACATAGGAGAGAGTTCTGTGTAAACTAATGATAATGAATATGTTCGGACGGTTTATATGTGGAGGGCTTTGTGTTAAGCACTGTGAATATTTTGTTTCATTTAAACACCACCTTAGACTCTATAAAGCTAAGAGAGATTATGACAGTTGGCCAAGATTACACAATGAGAAAGTAAGAGATAGAACTGGAACTTGATCACAGGAAGTCACTTCTAAAGACTCAACATTTGACCATGATCTCTAACGTGCTGATTTTGAGCTATCAGCATGTGAATGTATTCCTATCAGGTTAAATGAAATCCAAGTAACTTATTTAACTTGAGTCTCAGATACATCAGAGTAAAAATAAATGGCCTCAGTTTGTAACATTACATTCTCAGTACTAAGTAAGCTATCCATAATGATACAATTCCATTAAGGCAGAAGACTTCATTTCATATCTACAGGACATTTCGTTCTTTACTTTCTATTTGTTTTTTCTAGAAGAATTAACTGAAATTCATCCCAAGTTGAGGCATCTATCTTTGCTGAGGTGAGATATGCAAATCATCTGTGTTGTTTGACAGTCACAGGCAGATTAATCATATCACTAACAAAAGTCTGTTGTTAAAACTTGAAGCACATTTAATAAAAAGAGAGGTTCTCTCAGTCACACAGGCCAGGTGGGTGCATGGAAATGGCATTTTATCACTTACTGACCAGATAGTTGCAAATGCAATCCCATCACCTAAAAACAAAGAAACAAAACAATAATAAGAAAACTTGTTTTATTTTTAATAGAAAGTCAGTTTTGCTTCTGAGTAGGTATTTTAGAATAAACTTATGAGTCCTTTTAACTTTTTTGCTGTACCTTACTAGACAGTGAGTTACTATTTTTTGAAGGAAAGTGAATTATAATTCAGAATTTTTTTTCTTTTTGTTAATAACCTTAGAAAGGATATAAGAAATACATATTTCCAGAGGAATTTATAGAAAAAATAAAAGTAATACTTCAATTATTAGTATTCTCCCTAAAACTATAGTTAGAAATTATAAAAGTAGGGAAGGGTCAATCAATAGTATTGATGAAAAATGTAATGTTACATGTATCAGATACATAAATCCATAAATCCATAACAATGGCAAGGGGAGACGTCATTACTACTTGAGATAAATTAATATACTTGAATATTTTCCCTCATAAATTCACTAACTATTCAAAAAACTTCACAGGACTTTTGAATTTCCATTGTTTTACTGATTATGATAGCTCCCAAAGCAGTATGTGTAACTTTCAATAATAATTTAGTGATGAAATATTACCAAACAAGAGGAGAAGATTTTGATTACCTGTGGTATTACTTTCTATCACTGTGTAACAAATCTTCAGAAAAATGTAATTACCATGTCTTAGGCATAGAGTTCATCAGAGTCCAGTGAAGATGTTGGGCAGACTACATTTTCATCAGAAGGACTGGCTAGGAAGAGTCTGCTTCCAAACCCATTCAGCTTTGGTAGAAGTTAATTCCTTGTGGTTGCATGACTGGTCTTTTTGCTGGTTGTAGTAGTACGTCCACATTCATTCTAGATGCTGCCTGAAGTCCTTAGAGGCCTCTCATAGTTCCTTTCCATGAGTACTTTTCCAACATGGCTGATGACTGCTTCAAGCCTGTAAGGAGATCTGGTCTCAGTTGGCCAAGCCTTGCATAATGTAACCTCATCACCGGAGTCACGCCTCATCACCTTTCCTATGTTCCATTGGTTAGAAGTCCCAGCTTCTGCCCACATTCAAGGAAAAGGGGTTATACAAAGGTGTGACCACCAAGAAGTCAAGATTATGTGGGTCACCTTAGGGTCTATCTGCCACAACTATATATTTAGATATAGTTTCAAAGAAAGACTGTGAAAAAGCGTAAAGAATTGTGGGAATTGCCTGAGAATTGAGGATGTTTATCCACAGATTCTGTAAGGCTTACATTAAACAAGTCTAGCTTATTAAGAAAGTTTTTAAAAATGGGTTTATATGACTTTACTTATTGGGGAAAACTATCTGACGTGTCTTTGAGGGGAAAAAATTTAAAAAATACAGATAAAATACTCTGTCTGCAGAACAATTGCTGGAATATGATCTAACAGAAAAGCCCAGCAGACCTGATTCAAACCTGATGTGAACACAGAATGCTTTGAAATGAGTAAATTTAATTATTAAACCTAAATTTTCAGATGAGGAAACTGAAATACTGGGGTTAAGTATCCTTTGCAGAGTCACACAGCTAAATAACTTTGGAGCCAGAATTCAAATTCAGGCAGCTGGCTTCAGACCTCGTGTTATTAAACCTGACATTAAACTTGACATCCATCTTACATGCAAATGTTATTCCCTCTACCAGGAAAATAACACATTTAAAAATCCCAGCTCAGATATTACCTCCAACCAACAAATTTCCTGGACACACTAAGTAATAGAGTTAATCACACCGTCTTGTGAGTACTACCCACAGTATCCGGGCTCCACCACACTGTAATGCAACAGGTGTGTTCACACTGTTTGTCTCTCCTGGTGAATAGTCAGCTCATCAGAGCATGGCTGTGTTATGTGTCCTATTATCCTTAGCAAATGATGTAGTGCCTTGTGCACAGAAATAAATTAATCTTGATGCATTTCAAGTTCTACCCCAAACGGTCAAGCCATATTGATTGAAAAGTACCTTCTCAGTGTGAGAAATTAGCAGCACAGTATTTGAAACAAGTCTGTATCCTTGGGGACTCCATATTGAGGACATTTTCTTCATAGGATTCTAATGTCTAATGACTTGGCCTGATCCTCACCTAATCCTTTAGAAGGCTAGAGAATAAAATTAAATATGCTTTTCACTTTTCCAGTGGAGGAAACAGGGTTTTATTGTGCTTCTTGAAACATTGTCACACTAGTAATCTCTTCAAAAGCGAATCTGTTCTGGAAAATGATGGGTTAGAGGCTTCTGTGGAGGAATACAATAGTGGAACATTTTGAAATAATTGTAAAGCAAAACAGATAATTGTGTTTTCAAGCTCTTTGAAATATATACGTAAGATGTTATGTGCCTGAGGTTGAACAAAAAGATAAATAGTTATAGTCATTACCCAATAATGTGCCAATTATAAATAGCATTGTGTGTACACGTCCTCTATTACAAAAATCAGAACGGGATGAAAACGATTATAATCACGTTAATAATTTGATTTGTTTCATTCATCTTTTATCTTTTTATAAAATAAAATTAGATACTGTGTTATTTCCTTCTGGAAAGCAGAATGGTGCATGTGAGGAGAATGTTTTCATGTTAATCAATGCTGACAAAAATATTATACTTAAAAAAAAAAAAAAAAAACCAGAAGGTAGGCAGGTCGGGGGTTGGAGGAGGGACAAATGAAGAAGACCAGATTGAAATTATTAGTTGCCAGAAATATATCTATTGACTTTTTATGTTTTTAGAAGTACCTCTGTTAGCTTCCCAAAATACAGCTGTTTACAGTGATTGATAAGTTCCCGTGCTTTTAAGCTTATTCACATCCATTAGTTCTGCCTTTTTCCCCTGTTAAAAATCTGAAGCTGTCAGATTGAAGTAGCATGATCAGCTAATGTTCCTGCCAGATTCAAAGCATGTCCCCAGGGATGGCAAAAGTATTCTAAATCTCAAAGAAATGGCTTTTTAAATGTTGCCTGTTGACATTGGTCACTCCATTTGCTGTATCAGAAATGTTGAAATAATATCAGGCAACTATAGAAACAGGACTTTGATGATCAATTTACTATAAATATTTTATGTTTAGCCCAAACAAAAGAAGGTATTTGGAATTCACTATTTTATGTAAGATTTTTATTTTAAAATAGTATATAGTATATTTTCAAAATTGGTTAATTAATTTTCTAGTTTTCACTTCAAGTAATTATTATTTACTTTATTTCCTCTAGCATTTGATTATTTTCTTACAAACTGTTTTTTTTTTTCTTTCTCCTGTAATAGTTTTAGAGTTTCTGCCTTAACACATTTAGGTATATTTTGTAGGAACAAAGGGAAAAGGTAACAGGGAGAGGAAATGATTTCTAAAATGTAAATTCCAAAGATAGTGAATGTTAAAAGTTTTTGCCAGTCCCGTCTCTTACAGAACACAGAACTCAGATGCTCTGATAAAGATACAGGATAAATCAAATCTTTTCCTGCTCCATCATCAGAATATTATTATATGAATTAGATCACCTTTTTAAATAAAGAACATGGCCTTAGTATAGAACAATAGCAAACGTCTGAGGAAGGAGAGGAGTGCACTGTGAGGAATGGACGAAGAGCAGAAGGCAGTCCATTTACTGATTTGGTTCATGTGCAAAATAATTGAGCAATAATTGCATATATGTGAGACTCCAGGTATTTTCAAAATCAGTTGGCAAAATTGTGTTATTTCCTACCCTTTTCTGGCTTTCGTGAGTTCTCTGTTCTCTCTCCTTTTCCTCCATTCTCCTCTTACCCTGATTCCTGACCACCGTAATCCAATACTCTGAGGTTTTAGGGTTTGGATGATTAAGGTTACCCATGGAATTGTTTGGAAATGTAGACCTGTAATGGAGAGGGGAGAGAATGAAGAATTAGAAGCTGTATGAAAATAGTCGATACTGCGGCCAGGTACCATGACTCATGCCTGTAATCCCAGCACTATGGGAGGCCGAAGTGGGCAGATCACTGGAAGTCAGGAGTTCAAGACCAACTGGGCCAACATGGTGAAACCTCGTCTTTACTAAAAATATCAAAATTATCCAGGCTTGGTTGTGACCTGTAATCCTAGCTACTTGGGAGACTGAGGCAGGAGAATTGCTTGAACCTGAGAGGCAGTGGTTGCAGTGAGCCAGGATCACACCATTGCACTCCAGCCAGGGCGACAAGAGCGAAACTCCTTCTCTTAAAAAAAAAAAAAAAAGAGGAAAGAAAATAGTAGATACTGAGATCTGGAAACTGAGAGCATTCATGAATACTGCATCTAAAGAGTGTTTTGTACTACGTCTTACTCATTATACAAATCAAGCAAATAAGCACACTGTATGGTGCACAGGGTGAGAGAGCTGCCCGGAAATAGACATGCAGTTGTGTTATCAGATGTTCTGGAGAGGTTTCTCTGAGGCAGTGGCATCTGAAGAATATACAGATGTTAACCCAGTGAAGCAGGAGGGTTTGGGGAAAAAAGTATTCCAAAGAGAGGGAACAGGGTGTGGGACAACTAAGGAGCAAGGGAGGCTAGAATACTTTGATGAAGTGAGAAAACACTCCAGTGAGTGAGCGCATGTGAAGAAAAGGGTGGAGAGCAGATTACTGAGGTCCATTTAGACCATGTTTTAGATCCTGGACAGCATCCTTAAAATAATAAGGAGCCACTAAAAGTTTGAAGAAGGGCAATGACACATTCCAATTTGCTTTTTTACGAGACCACTCTGACTCCTGCCTGGAGTAGCATGTAAAGGGGCTAAGCACAATACCTGGTGGCACACAGGAGCTTAAGTGGCTCTTGCTGAAATAAGGTGATGGAAAGGGGAGTGGATTTGTTTCCTAGGCTGCTACAACAGAGTACATGAACGGAGTGGCTTAAAATAACAGAAATCTCTTCTCTCCCAGTTTGGGACAGAGGTTTCAGCAGGACATGCTCTCTCTAAAGGCTTTAGGGGAAAATCTGTTCAATGTCCTTTTCTTAGCTTCTGGTGTTGCTGGCAATCCATGGAGCTCCTTGCTTGTTGGCCATATCACTCCATCATCATGGTGCTCTTCCTGTATGTCCTCACCTTCTCTTCTCCGTGTGTGTCTGCCTCTGTGCTCTTCTCCTCTTCCAACAAGGACCCCAGTCATAATGGAATAGAGGCCACTCTAATGACCTCATTTTAACTGATTACATCTGCAAATATCCTATTTCTAAATAAGGTCATATTTGTAGGTATTACGGATTAGGACTGCAATATATCTTTCTTGGGGATATAGTTTAACCCCAAACAGGGGATTTTTGAAAGGAAGTGAGATGAGGGGTAGTGGAAAGAAACCATGTAAAGGTTTTAAAATATATTTATGGTGGTAGACTCAACAGGACTTCATGATTAAGTCTGAGTTTAGGGATGGAAGCAGAGTCATGGCTGACTTCCAGGTTTCTTCCAGATGATGATGCCATTTGTTGAGACACAAAATCCAATGGACCAAGTAAGTGGTGGGTTGAGCATGGGTTCATTTTTTGACATGCCAAGTTTGATGTGTCTGTGAAATTTTTATGTGGAGCTGTAGATTTGGTGGTTAAAAATGCCTTTGGAATTCAAATGAGAGATTTGAGTTAGAGAGATAAGTGTGGGAGTCATTTCTATTCAAATTATAATCAAAGCTATGCAAGTAGATAACTTTCCTCAGCCAGATAATGTTTAGTCAGAATAGAAGAAATCCTGACATCAACATTAAACATTTTAAAGGACAGTGTGGACAATTTCAGACTTATATGAGTGAAAAGGACCAGCCTAACCCTGCCATAAGAAAAAAACAAACCATCAAGAAACAGACAGGCAAAAAGCATCAGGCAACCACAGACAGAAAAATAAGCAAATACATTGAGCCCAATAATTGCCCCAGATTACCTAAGTTCAGGTAAAAGGCAAGATTGTCTGCTTTCAATATTTCTAGTTAACTTGATATTGACATTTTCTTTCATAGTAGTAAAGCAGGAATAAATAAAAGGCATCCAAATTGGGTAGGAAGAAATAAGCTGGTTTTATCTGTAGACAATATCATAAACTACATAAACAACTGTGAAACATACAGAAAGGTGTAAGAGCTAATGTATGATTTTAGTGAGGTTTCAAAATTCATATTTAATATATAATATTAAAATCATGTGATATAAGATCAAAGAACAATATGAAATTGAAATTTTAAAAATGGTACTTAAAATAGCAAAAAAAAAAAAAAAAAATACAAAATACTTCCAGATAAATCTGACAAAATTTGTGAAAGTTTCACACAGTTAAAAATAAAAAACACTAAGGAAAAATTAATGATTACCTAAATAACTAGTGCAGAAAGATACATTTTTAATGGGTAAGATTAAAATTGCCTGTCATTAAAATTTCATTTCTTTTTCTTCTAAATAAAAATGGATGATTTTCGTCTTTTGGAGGTTGTCATTTTCTAAATCAGTATTTGAATGGTAGATTGTGGTAGTGAAATGAGCTATGTAAAGTAGCAGATACAGTGTTTTACCTTTTCTGGCTTGTGTAGTGCATGAAATTTTACATGTGTTTTTCGTACCTAAGAGTCATTAAGGAAGGAGAGGAATGTCAATGGTAGACATTTGCCACTTGGTTTTGGTTTAAGATGTCAGTTGTCCCCAAATTCATCTATAGCTTCCATGTAATCCCAGCAAGCTACACTGTAGAAATTGACAAGCTGAATTTAAAATTACTGTGTAAATGCAAAAGAATTATTATAGCTGTAACACTTTTCTAAAAGAACAAAAATAGGAATAAGTATAATTTTAAGACAGGTATTAGCATTAAGATACACAAATAAATCAATAGGATAAAATAGAGAGTAAAAAAAAAAAAAAAGACCTATAATATATGGACAACTGATTTTGGCCAAGGGGCAAAGAAAACTTGTAGGGAGAATAGCAATATCTTATTTTTCACAAATGAGGTTGGAACATCTGGGTAGTCATTACACAACAGTTATTTGATCCACATTTAAAATTTAACTCAAGTTGGATTGTAGACGTTAGTGTGAAGTCTTCAACTGTAAAACTCATGGAAGAAAACACATGAGACTATGTGAGTGGATTAGCATTAAGTAAAGATGTATTAGGTGCCACAGGAAAAAACCTGATCCATGCAAGAATAAATGTGATAAATTGGACTTCATCAAAATTAAACGATCGCAACAACAAAAAATAACAAATGAAAAAGAGCTTCTGCTCTTTAAAAGTCATTGTTAAGAGAATCAAAAGACAGTTCTCCATGGCACACAATAAAATATTTACAAAGGATATATCTAATGTAAGATTTGTATCCTGAAAGTATAAAGAAACCTCAATCCTCAATAAGAGAAAAAAAACCAATAAAAAATGAACAAAAGCTTTAACAGACCACTGAAAAAAATATATGGGTAGAGAATATGCATATGAAAAGATGCTTAATATTATTAGTGATTAGGAAAATGCAAATGAAAGCATAATGAGATAGCACTGCACAATTTATTTATTTATTTATTTATTTTGAGACGGAGTCTCACTCTGTCCCCCAGGCTGGAGTGCAGTGGCGCGATCTTGGCTCACTGCCAGCTCCGACTCCCAGGTTCACGCCATTCTCCTGCCTCAGCCTCTAGAGTAGCTGGGACTATAGGAGCCCACCACCACTTCGATTCAGAAGTAACATTATGGACTAATGAAAAAGAATTTAGTTAAATAAGGCATGAGACAAAGGAAAGTAGGTTGATTGAGAAACGATGAAATAGAGGTAGCAAGTAATATGGTTTGGCTGTGTCCCTACCCAAATCTCATCTTGAATTGTAGTTTCCACAATCCCCATGTGTCGTGGGAGGGACCCAGTGGAAGGTAATTGAATCATGGGGGCGTGTCTTTCCTGTGCTGTTCTTGTGATAGTGAAGAAGTCTCATGAGATCTGATGGTTTTATAAAGGGGAATTTTTCTGCACAAGCTCTCTCTCTTGACCGCTGCCCTTTGCTCTTCCTTCATCTTCTGCCGTAATTGTAAGGCCTTCCCAGCCATGTGGAAATGTGAGTCAATTAAACATCTTTCCTTTATAAATTACCCAGTCTCAGATATATCTTTATTAGCAGTATGAGAACAGACTAATACAGCAACTATAAAAAGTATTAAAGGTTTGTCTTCTAAAGGAAGAGAGGAGAGTAGAGAGATTGTTAGCTGAAGGGTAAAGGATTCTTGTTACTAAGATGTTAGAGCCTAGAACACATTTAAATACTGATGAGAAGGATACCAGGGAGAGGTAAAATTTGAATCAATAGTTTGTTTCCACTGCCACAGAAAGGATGATACCCAGAGGTTTGGTAGAGGGATGAGTTTTCCTCATAGGAAAGAAAAGAGCAGATCCTGAACGCTGGATCCTAAGGGTGGGATATTAAGGGAGTCTGTTTTTTATGGATTTTATTTTCTCTTTGATCTTGGAGGAAAGGATGTCTGCCAAGATAGAAGGGCTTGGACAGGAGGCTTACAGTTTTAATGAATAAAAACATATATGAAACAGCCACTTCAGAGAGTGGGACAGACGGTATGTGTTTTAGTTTAGACCAGAGTCCCTGGAGTTATAGGGGTTTGAATTCAAATCCTCGCTCCTCTACTCACTTGTGGTACTGTTAACAACCAACAGAACCAAGTTAAGACCCCAAATCTTCTTTAAAGTGGAATGATAATGGCATGTTCACCAGACTTCTTGGGAGTAACAAATGAAATACTTTAGTTCAACTATTTTCACCAGTCCTGAGACTGGGTTTTGAATAAAGTGTGCCCAAGACTATAGCTATTATAAAGCAAAATGATAAAACACAATGGCCCTATTAATATGTACCTGTACCTCCTGTAAAGAAAGGTTTCCAAGAAGTTCAATACTAAGAAGAGTATTGTTTGAAATGGAGATTCACATTACTAGGTTAACATGTGGAGATCTTGCTCAAAGAGGAGGCTGGTTTAGGTGCTGTGATAATTTTAGATGTCAGATGGACTGGATTATGGAAATACCTAGAGAACTGGTAAAGCATGGTTTTTGGTGTTTCTGTGAGGATGTTTCCAGAAGACTTTGGCATCTGCGTCAATGGACTGACTGAAGAAGATCCCTCCTCGCCGTGGGCAGAGCCATCTTATCAGCTGATGGCCCAGATGGATCAATAAGATAGAGGAAAGAATGTGTGTGTTTCTCCTTCTTAGGGCTGGAACTTACTCTTCATTCCCTGCTCTTGGACAGCAGAACTCTACTTTTTGGACTCTAGGACTAGTGTACTAGCACCCCACTTCTCATAGCTGAGTTCTTACTCCTTAGATCTTGGTCTGAGAGATACACGGTTGGCTTCCAGGGCCACACTATGGCATGCCAGGATCTCCAGCTTGCAGATGGCTTGTCCAGAGGCTTTTCAGGCTCTATAATCACATGAGCCAATTCTCCTAACAAATACTCTGTCTGTCTATCTATCTATCTATCTATCTATCTATCTATCTATCTATCTATCTATCTCTCCATCCATGTATCTGTCATCCATATCTATCCTATTGGTTCCATCTCTCTGTAGAACCCTAATACAGGTGTCAGCAAACCAAAACCAAGTGTCAAATTTCTACCATTGACATTCCTCTCCTTCCTTAATGACTCTTAGGTACCAAAAACACATGTAAAATTCCATGTACTTACTATAAAAGCCAGAAAAGGTAAAACACTGTATCTGCTACTTTACATAGCTCATTTCACTACCACAATCTACCATTATTCAAATACTGATTTAGAAAATGACAGCCTCCAAAAGACGAAAATCATCCATTTTTATTTAGAAGAAAAAGAAATGAAATTTTAATGACAGGCAATTTTAATCTTACTATTTCAATTTATAAGATGCTACTTGCTGAAAATTGTTATGTGCTAAAATGATAAATACTATGTGTTATAAAATATTTTGTCATTGAAAAATGACCTATTACTCTGACCTACTTAATTTTCAGGGGTACTTATAGATAAAGGATTTTATAAAGTCTTCTGCTAAAGAAGACGTCAGAGAAAAGTAGGAGGAAGTGAACTCTTTCTACGAGTTTCTTAAAATTCACGAAAGTAGTCTCTACTGGTTTCAATGGTGTCCCCTCAAAAGTTATGTCGTTTTCAGAACCCCAGAATGTGCCCTTATTTGGAAATAGGGTCATTGTGGATGTACTTAAATAAAATGAGGTAATACTAGAGTAGAGTGGGCTCTACATCCAATATTGCTGATGTCTTTCTAGGAAGAGGAGCAGAGCCACAGGGAATGGTGATCATGTGAAGACAGAGGCAGAGATTGACTGATGTGCCTGTCAGCCAAGGAAGGTGGCGCATTGCTGGACACCACTAGGAGGCCGGAGAGAAGCATGGTGCAGATTCTTCGTCCAGTGGGAACCAACCTGTGTGTTAATTTCAGACTTCTACCCTCCAGCACTGTGAGCCAACAAATTGCTTGAAACTAGTTTAAACCACTCAGTTTGCAATAGTGTATTATGTCAGCCCTAAGAAGCTAATATAAAGTCCTAAAGACTTTCAATAAAGGTGTCAGGAATTATAGATCACAGACAATACTGATAGGACCTTCTAGCATTCTTACACTTCTGTAGTGTTTGTTGCTCTTGCGGTCTTTCCTATTTTTTTTTATTGTGATTGGCAAAAATCCCTTGGAAAAAACCAAGAAACAATACCAACAGAAACAAAGCTACGTACTTGTTTTGGGAAGCAACCTCGAATGGTAAGATGGGGGCTGTGTTCTAAAAGGTGAGGAGAAATTTACAGCGAAGGTAAAGAGATAAAGATAAATGGTCCTGTGCACCACTGAAGTCTGAGAACTCTGAACAAATCGTAAGTATATGTTAGTGCCCAGTGAATAGTTGTTGAATGAATGGATGAATCAACAAAGACATGAATTAATGAGATCATCAATCTGTGAGACCAAAAGCAACGCAAATGAAGAGACAAAAGTGGGTGAGTTTGACTAAAAATCGAAGATCACCCATTTTTTTCAGCCAACAAATAGGTGAGCATCTGCTATATGCCAGGCATGGGTATTGGTGTTTGGCATAACAAAATAGCAAAGCAAAATCCTACTGTCAAGGAACATAGACTCCTGGAATTTAGAAGGGGCATAGGACAAATCAGAGTTTCTGCCATTTTAAAATTATTTTTAATTGCAATACAGCTGGAGTCAAGTTGCTCAGAAATAAAGCCAGATAAATCAATTGGTTTAAAATATCTTTCACACTATCCTTCCATGGCAAGTGCAGAGAAGGGTCTAGTCTCTAAATGTAGGCAACTGGAGACTCCCTTTTCCCTATTCCTTTAAACCCCATGCCCCAAAACGTGTAATCAAGTCTATTCTTGAACAGAAAAAAACAGAGTGCCCTTTCTCTTTGGAATTTTATGTGAGCCCCTGAGAAAAGCTGCTATGGTCCTAGTTTGTAAAATTACAAGTGGGTGAGTATGCATCTGCTCTGCTCAGTTGGGAAATTAGCACAGGTTTCAGCACTCCTCAATACCAACTGATTATTGAACATGTACTAAGGGAAGCTGCTGTACAGACCGGTAAACCACACAATTGCAGAAATCCTCTAATTAACGAAATACACCGTAATCCTCCTGGTGAATCTGAAGAAAAGGTTTTTTAGAAAAATACATCTGTATAAGGTACATTTGTGTAAAAAACAATCCTTTTTCACTGAAGTGCAGCTATATTGTTAGATGTTGTTCTAAGAAAACTCAGCTTAAAATTTCTTATGGGCTGCTTTGGCTGAAAATAATTGCCTAACTGGATGGTCACAAATGACCAAGAAAGCAAATGTATTTCATAGTATTAACTATCATTACAGACTGTTAAATAATACTACACAGTAGAGATCTTTTGAAAAATATTTTAAATGATAGATTCTATTTTGGCTTGAGGCAAAGTCTTAAACATAACAAGTTAAATAAATTTTTAATGAAATTTTACAAGCAAAAGAATTAATGTTCAAGACACAGAATCACGCTTTTTGGAAATGACTCTCACGATATTCTATTATTTAAAAAACTATGTGCCTATTTTTAGGAATTAATGCTCTGGTAGATACTTGATAGATACCTATCTCATAAATCATGCTTTTCTGTCATAAGTAAATTTTTAAATGTTTTAGTTTATAGGTTGTTTGTTTGTTTGAGACAGGAACTTGGGACTGTCTCTGTCACTCAGGC
Source organism: Rhinopithecus roxellana (assembly GCF_007565055.1). Taxonomy (NCBI): domain Eukaryota; kingdom Metazoa; phylum Chordata; class Mammalia; order Primates; family Cercopithecidae; genus Rhinopithecus; species Rhinopithecus roxellana. The sequence continues at coordinate 7,512,360 of NC_044566.1, forward strand.
TGGAGTGCAGTGCTGTGATCTTGGCTCACTGAAGAATCCCTTCCGGGTTCAAAGGATCCTCCCTCCTCAGCTTTCCAGGTAGCTGGGACTATAGGCATGTGCCAACATGCCTGGCTAATTTTTAAATTCTTTGTAGAGATGGAGTCTAGGTTTCCCTGGTTGGTCTTGAACTCCTGGGTTCAAGCAATCCTCCTACTTTGGCCTTCCAAAGTGTGGGATTACAAGCATGAGCTACTATGGCTGGTGAGTTTCTAATTTTTACATTCGGTTCATTTTTATGTGACTGGCATTTGCGTAGGATTATTTTTATAACCAATATATTTTAGGTATGTAACCCAGAAGTAAATCACTAATTAATCTGCACTGGAGGAAATATAATTTAGGGAGAGTAGAAATTCTATTTCATAGACTGCACCAAAGGTAAGGTGTCACAGCCTTGAAGAGCCTCAGTGACTCTGGGAAAAACAAGCACCAAGATTGACCTTCCGGATCCAAGGTCTGGTAGCAGGATGGTTTTCAGTTCCATCTGTTGGAGGTCTCAGCTTCTGACATAAAGGCCTGCTTTATACAAAATGAGCCTGACTGAAAGATGTAAGCCACCAGGTTATAGGGAGAACTACAGGAGGCAGACAGGAGAAAATAAAAGAGTGATGTTGTTCTTCCACTAGCCTGTGGCTACTAACAAATTTCATCAGAATGTTGCTGAGGAGTCCTCAGAACAATTTACAGAGGTAACTGTAAGCAGTAGAGGGCTATGAAAACACTCCTGGGTGCTGACAGGAGCCCCTGGCGGGTGGTGAGTTGGGAATATGGGGGCTGTATAGGGGGTGAAGGAACTGTGCTTGACACCAATCAGTGGGAACCTGGAGAAACTAAGGCGGGGACTGGAATCATGCTGAGACTCAAACATTTTGAGCTGGAGTACTCACCAGGTACTCTAACTCAATCATATGCCTTGGGTATAAGGAAATTAGGGATAGTTGGAACTGTGGCTGGCCCCAAATTTCATGCCCTATTTACAGCCATTCATCAGATTTAGAATGAGATAAAGGAAGGATTCTTTTTATTATTTTTTAAAATACCCACTTCATGTTTTACACCCACATCATAAATCACCCAGAGGGAGAATTAGGCCTGTGGACCTCCCATTTTGTAGTACCTCATATGTAATATATTTTTTTTTTTTTACAGACTCATGTTTTTTGGTACAAGTGAATGAGGAAAAGGTTTTGCTGTTGTTGTAGTTTTTATTCTTTATAAAAGTACCTCTGGGTGAAAATTATTAAGAAAGCTAATTATTATATCTTTATATGACTCTAAATTTGGTCTATTTAAAAATTCAAAACATAGACATTTGGAAATGACTTTCTCATCTCAGTACTGAAGTTGAGAGGGAGAAGGAAAAAAAAGTGAGAAGTTCCAGTGCCTGGATATTCCCAGACTAATTTCTAGACAAGTGAGTTTTGGTAAGTTCAAGTTTCAGATAAGAATTTCTTTTTTCTTCTCTTGTTGGTTTTTCCAAATCGTGAGTACAAATGTCTCTGAAAGAGCCTGAAAAAATATATATTAATGTGGAGAATTATTGACGTAAAATTTTAATAAATTAGTATGAGAATGAGACACTACAATAAATATTATTTAGAGTTATTTTAATAGTCCTCTCCCCTATCATCATCACCCATTTAAAAAGGTGGCTGTATATATATATGTGTGTGTGTGTGTGTGTGTGTGTGTGTACGTGTGTGTGTGTGTGCATTCATAAAAATTTAGTGTGCAGTTCTTAGTTTTTCTTTATGCAAAACACACAAAATAAAAGTGAGTAATTGAAGCCATTACACACACATTTTTCCTCCTTAGTTCTGTAAATAGATATTCCAATAAAGACACTACCAACATCTTACTTTCCGTCTTAAATATAATTGAGAGTATTTACATATTAAACTTTTTAAATAAGAAATGATTGGATTTCAATTTGCCTTAAAGATTCATAATGTAATATTCTTCACCCTAAATAACCCAGATTATTTCTAATTTTTTCTTTAATTTGCCTTCATAAATACAGCCTTTGATTAATATAATTTAGTGGAGTTGATCAATCTGAGATATTTTTACCTTCCCCCATTACAGCATGCCATGGAATGAAAATTTACTTTGCTGCTCAAATGTATCAAACACAGTTTCTGTGGTCAAGTTCCTCTCCTTTCGTAAATGTGCTTAGAGGATCTCATAAGACGTAACTCCTCTGACAAGAGAACCATTTTAGCACCAACACTACAAAAGCTTCTGTGTTCCTAAGGGAAAGATCCTCTCCTGAATTAAATTTAACCTCTTTAGTACGCGCATTTAGCCACCTGATAAATCCACTTGAGCTATCTTTTGGGGAGAGAGAGGTACCTGGGAACAATAACACTTCCTTTTTGAACAGTTTAATAAAGCTTTGTGAGATTCCGAGATGAAAGATAATGTGTAATGCTAATAGTGCCCTCCACAGCTCTGCATTCATGGATCCAATTACGTTTTTTGTCACGGTAAAAGCCACAGTGGATATATTAAATGAGAGTGTGGCTTAAGAATGAAGGCCCAGGAGTCTGGAGATCTGGTTTCTAAGGCTGACTTAACTTCTGCTTTCTTATCTCTCTATGAGTATGCAGCTTAACATCGTTACCTCGGTGTCTCCTTCCATAAAGTGCCCAGCAAATATCTGAGAAATTCTTTTAAAATGACAGTGCAAAGTGCCATTTACAATCACCTTGGAATGTCTAGAAAAAAATGAGAGCTGAGTGTTCAAAGAGGGAAACACAATCTTCTGCTTAATTTCAGAGTGATCATAAAGTTTGTCTTTTACTTTTTAAAAGTCATGAGATTTCCAGAAGAGGAATGACATTTTCAAAGCCTTAAGGACACTTGTGAAAACACTCCTTCAACTATTCCTTATTTCTCACCAAAATTTTGACTCTGGCTTTTCTCCAACTTCCTCTCTTCCCCAATTCCCAATTCCAACTTGAAAAGAGTAATTGCAATTTTAACTTTTTCCATCCTGGAGTATTTTCTTGCAGCTGATTTGTTTCATATAATTATAAAGTTATGCATGTCAGATTTTGTTTTAGATACACATGATTGCTGGCTTTAGTCAGTCAATCCTCAAACCCTTACACTGATTAATTTCACTGTGAAATAATTGATTATGAATTTGTAGCAATATCTGATTTTATTTTAAAATTCAAGTTGATAGAACATTGTCATTTATTGATTAATTTATTGCCCTTTGCCTTGAGATAGTCTTGAAGAAGCAGAATAGTGCCGTTAGTAAGACAACATCTACGTATTACAAATGACCATGTTCTTAAAATACACACACACGCACACACACACATACACACACAGAGACATACTTTCTAGTAATAAGCAGTGTTTTGAGTAAAAACTTTTGAAAGATGTTTAGCAAATCGAAACAATTTCTGTCTTCCTATGTGATGCCTGCAATTATATGGTTTAGATATTTATTGAAGGACTTGGGAAACATCGTAGGCCCATTGGCATTATTCTCAATGTATCAAAGATTCATTCAGTATAAATAAATAATTTCATTATTTATAATAATAAAAGTTGTCATGGAAAATTTTATAATCTGATAAACAGGATGTCATAGAAATACTCGACATGGAAAAATAAAATATATACATAGTTTAAATTAAACCATCTGTTACAGAGTTGTACAGTCTAACTCTCTGGCCAGGTAAGCTTCTAGCATGAAACTTCATGCAATCATACCTATAATGTATTCTTGCCTAATTCCTTGTTCCAAAGGAAAGTTTGATAGGGAAGTTGAATAATTTCGCTTCCTTTTAGAGATGGTAGAACTTATTTAAGTGGCTTTCCTGTAGTACAAAGATTAGGCAGCTTTGATTGGAACTCTAGATTGAAAATGAGTAGAAATAACTTCTTACAGACCACATCTAAATTTAACTTTGCTTCACATCAATAAACTATAGCCTCTACTACTTTATAGACAGATGATAGCTCATCAGTATGACTAAAAATCACCGTGGAATTACTCTGTAATAGTTCTGTTGCTGTGTCTATAAATATAATTTCAGTGAGTGACTTTTCCATTTTCTAGCTGCCTGGCTATACTTTTGTTGCATGGCAAACTAAAGGACTTTAAGAATATGGTAAATGACAAATTTAAGTAGCCTCAGATAAAACATGAAAGTCGACATTAAATTATCTGGTTAAAAATTATTTTCACAACAATTAAAAAAATAACATTTGTCTATTGATTTTAAACTTAATGTTTATACTATTCTAAAAAAGTTAAAAAAATGCAATTTTGCTTATCCTCGTAAAGCCTAACATAAAGAAAATAACAGCATTATTTAGGGGAAAAAGTCCTGTTACCCAAGTGAATAGATAATTAAATAATTATCATAAGAAGCAAAAGACAGATAGATAGCATCAGATATTATAGCTTGGTAGAGCTTCACCACTAAGTCTAACAGTTGAAAATAATCCAGGAAACAGTTTTAAGTGTTTTATGTTTGAAACACCTACACACACACACACACACACACGCAGGCAGTGTGAAATTTACATTGTTCCTTTCCCATGTTATTGTTGTGTATGGGCAGGCTTATTTTTCACATATTTCCCTCTCAATAGCCTCGTAGTTCTAAAGAGGCACACAGCATTATCACCAAAGATGCTTGACAAAGATGGGTATTTTGAGGGTGATCCAGATTTACTGATGATGGGAGGCCTGGAAATCTGAAAATTCAACAAACTTTCCTAGTAGTTTTTATAAAAAACAAAATTCAAGAAAAACTACTGCAAGAGAAAATATGAAGAAGCCAGTGGATACTTTCTTTTAAAAAAAAGTTTTAAAATGGTTACTATGTAATAGACAAATGATTTCTGAGCTAGAGAAAAGTTCGACATGAAATATAATCTAATATTAAAAAGCCTAGAGAAGTTGCTTTCATAAGTTCCAAGATTAGCATTTAGCTTTCTCCTGGTTAAAAGTTTAAAATGAAGAAGATATATACTCTGCGTAGGGCTGAGGAAGGTAAAGGACCCAAGGATATAATGATCTCTGTAAATGCCTCTGTGCCATTTCCAAATAGCTGTCCTCATGCCCTCTCTTCCATCCTTCTTTCCTTGTTACCTTCTCTCTTCCTTCTTCTCTCTGTCTCCTTTGCTGCAACAGTGTTTAAGTGGATGTATAACACATATTAACTCTATCACATCTTTTAACATACATGTTGGTTTAGTGATTGTGGAGCGATTGTAGGAATTGTCCATTTTATTTAATTTTTCAGAGGTTTTTGGTTAAAACAAAATTCCCTCAGAGACTCAAATGTCATCTGTTAATTGAAATATATATGTCTGCGTTTTGAGATTAAGCCCAAATGAAGGGTGGCTTCTCTCTCTGGATTGGACTACATGTTGAGTCATTTAATTACAGTCAAACAAAAATATCAAGATGACAAGAAAAAATTAATTGTGGTGCCTCGTTCTTGATTCCTCATGAAATGGATTACCTTAACACGTGCATAGCCTTTCCAAAGCTCCAAACCTCATGATGAGATGGTCCATTCCTCCCTTCCCTGTGCAAGTGTTGGGAAGTTTCCTCCTCCCTATCATGGGGCCTTTCCTACCGTGCTGACCACAAGGTAGTTTTTTGAGGGGTTCTTAAGTTATATTAGTATTTTATGAGATCTTAGATAGGGTTAAATGATCCCTCTTATTTTGGCGTGGAAAGAGAATGGAGTGTGATAGTGAATGCAGGAAAAAGTTGTGAAAGACTGAAATGAGCTGTAAATATTACTAAATCACGTGACTAGCAGAGTCTTCCAAGATTTCTCTGCCTTTCATCATCTTTGAGCTATTTTACAACTTTGTAAAATGTTAAAAATATGACATAAATGCAATTGACTTTCTTTCAGAAAAATGCAAAGTAATTGTGTCCAGTGAGAATGCTATGGATTATTGTTGTGTGAATCGACCAGTTTTGCCTATATATGATTTTAAATTTGCCTTCGAATCGGTTGTAACATCTTATTGTTTCTCTTATTAATCAAGTAAAATCTTCGATTTATGTTCATGATATATCTGTATGAGCTTACCACAAAATGTTTTTAAATGCCTTATCATGTAATATAACCTACTTTCATGACAAATAGCGCTCCCTTTCTTATTTTCAAGTAAGTAGCAAAAACTTATTTGAAATTCTGAACCTATCAATTTAATTTTTGTATGAGAGGATGAAAATTTCCTAGAAGCCCTCTTGGTATCATCTACGTAAATCTCATATCAAATCTGTATTAATATGTTATTTGTCTTGTAACTGGTTCTTAGTCCCAATTTCATACCATTTATTCCAGTCCTATATCCTTCATCTATCTAGATCAATATAAAGTGCATTGGCCACACATTCTTATTCTCTGTGTAATAGCTTTATCTCAATTTTCAAACAGTATTGTAAAAATTGAATGGCCAGGTACGGTGGCTCACAACTAATCCCAGCACTCTGAGAGGCTGAGGTGGGCAGATCACCGGAGGTCAGGAGTTGGAGACCAGCCTGACCAACATAGCGAAACCCGTCTCTACCGAGAATACAAAAACAAATTGGCCGGGCGCGGTGGCTCAAGCCTGTAACCCCAGCACTTTGGGAGGCTGAGGCAGGCGGATCACGAGGTCAGGAGATCGAGACCATCCTGGCTAACACGGTGAAATCCCGTCTCTACTAAAAATACAAAAAATTAGCTGGGCGTGGTGGCGGCGCCTGTAGTCCCAGCTACTCGGGAGGCTGAGGCAGGAGAATGATGTGAACCCGGGAGGCGGAGCTTGCAGTCAGCCGAGATCGCACCACTCACTCCAGCCTGGGCGACAGAGCGAGACTCTGTATTAGAAAAAAAAAAAAAAAAAGGAAAAAGAAAAGAAATTAAAAAAGAAAATAGCTAGGTGTGGTGGTGTGGGCCTGTAGTCTCAGCTGCTTGGGAGGCTGAGGCAGGAGAACGATGTGAACCCGGGAGGCGGAGCTTGCAGTCAGCCGAGATCGCACCACTCACTCCAGCCTGGGCGACAGAGCGAGACTCTGTATTAGAAAAAAAAAAAAAAAAAGGAAAAAGAAAAGAAATTAAAAAAGAAAATAGCTAGGTGTGGTGGTGTGGGCCTGTAGTCTCAGCTGCTTGGGAGGCTGAGGCAGGAGAATCTCTTGAACCCAGGAGGCAGAGGTTGTAGTGAGCCCAGATGGCACCATTGCACTCCAGCCTGGGCAACAGAGCAAGACTCTGTCTCAAAATAATTTAAAATAAATAAATGAATAAAAATAGAATATTTTGGTTGAGTGTACATGGGTGAGCTGTTTTATTTTATATATGTAGGATTTCTAAAATAATTTTGCTTTTGCCAGTCCAACTTCTATAATTTATAAATATGTAATAAATAGTAGATAATATTAATGAATATGTTGTTTGGTATTTTGTTAGTTGACTTAAAAATGAGAATGATAAAAAAAGGCATGGTGTCAAAGGCACTTTAAAATTATTAGTCATGGGGGTTAAAAAAAAAAAATTAAAAGAAACCAAGACAAATTGCCAGCATGGCTACACAGAGAAATTCCAATTTCCCCAAAACTGGAAAATAATAGCATTTTCAATGAGAACAGACTGCTTAACCTATAAGAAAGATACCTGCTATATATTAGAAATTCTGTTTGCTAATCCTTAAGCAATTATTTTAATCTTGATCGTTTATTCTGATTAGAGATACAACAAGACTATAACTCTGGTCTCTTCTTGAAAAAAAAAAAAAAAATGCCAATGAGTAAGATGATTAATCCAGTTAAGAAACATGTCCAGCCTGGGGACAAAAAAGGTAGATCAAATTTTGGTTAGGAAGAGTAACCAAGTAAAAATCCAGTAGCTGGAATTTATTGTAAAAGCCAATAAGAAATCATCCAAGAAATAAAAAACTAAAAATAACCCTCAATATGGAATAAAAAAAAGACATAGAGTGATTATCTTTGCATTCAATAGAGACTGAGAAAACACAACTGTCAGAAGATTAAATATTGCTTTGGAATGTTTAGAAATATGATGAAAGTAAATTAGACAATTGCTAGAAAAATATTCTTCAGTTGGTTCCCCTGCGCATCAAAAAATTCTACTTGATACTCCGTTTTATTTTTCTTGACAAATTTAGGGCTTTTATTAGTACTATGACAGAAAGAAGGAATGCTACCAAAAAGACCATTTGAATCGACTTTAATTATTTCAGAGTAGGGAAACCATAATTGGAAAGTAATTTATAACCTCGAGTTTATAAAATCTGTAAACTCTCACAACGATGTGAAGACAAAGAAAGTATCAAACTCGGTCCCCTGTAATAAGCTCATTACTTCATAAATATATATCCCCCTCATCTATGTGTCAGAAATGTTTAAAATTTTCACCATTGGCACCTTATTTTTGGGCCTTACATTTTTGTGGATTTGGTGACTACTTGAAAGAAATAAAATAGGATTGGATAATGTGAATTTCTTTTACACTCATTGTCACTATTAGAAAATAAGGCCCAAATAAAATATGACAGAGCAGAATCAGTTTTAATACAGGAAAAATTTGTAAGTTGAAGAGGAGAAAATGCAGCCAGGAACTAACAGTACACACCTAAGCAGTTAAGAAAGCGTGGATGATGACAAGAGAACGTAGGGAAAATTCTGTCCTCCAGCTACTTTGAATTTAGTGTTCTGCCTAGCACTAATATTATTGAATCTTATGGTATAGTGCTTAACTATCTAATGAGATGATAACTCTCCTACTTGCAGAAAATGTAGATGCCTTGCCTACTTCTGCTTGTATATATGCTGAAACATACTGATGTCTGCTGCCTTCTTAATTTTACTTTAATTTTTAAAGTAAGGATGGATTGATTTGATTAAAAAAATACACTTGGAAAAATTATTCTGCTATTCCCCCATTTCTTGTTCATGTCCATTTACAACTAACAAGACTTGCATGCGAACAGATATGTGGACAAGATCTCGCTTCTTTTCATGTCTGGCTTCTCCCTGTTTACCCAGAATTATTTTCATAATATTTTATTGTGATTCCACAAACCAGGGACAAATCTCTGAAGGGAAGAGTGTTCCAAGGCATGGTCATCATTAGAGGACAATAAACTTGTTTTCATTCCAACATCCTTAGCTTTGTTGAAGGCTAAGTGGAAGAAATTAACATACTGCATGCCTTTCAATGAAAATTGTTTCTAATTATTTTGCTTCTCAAATTATTCCACCAGGCATTGATTAGACTTTTAAAATTTATTTCATATCTGTCACTCTCAGCTAACATTTGTAATTTTTTATTGTTGTTAAAGAGAATCTGTTAATTGAAATACAATTATCCTCTTTAGTAAAAGTAAATAAAATTACTTGGGTAGCCAACATATTCAAGTAATCATCAGTCTTGGTCAGAAATTAAAAATAAGATGAGCATCTAAACTTGGCACTCAAAGACTGACCATCTGACCTTTGAGGCAAAATAAAATTCAGTTTAGGAAAACCTTATGAAAATCAATGTTTTAATTATGCTGTCAAGGGCTGTGGTAGGCAGAAATTTCTTTGCTCCACCCCACAAAGATGTCCAGTTCTTAATCCTGAAAACCTGTGGATATATGATCTTATGTAACAAAAGGACTTAAGAGATGTGACTAACGTTAAGGACCTGGAGGTGGAGAGTGACCTTGGTTACCCTGGTGTGTCCAGTGTAATCACAGGCATCTTTAGAATCAGTGAAGGACTCCCTGCTGTGCTGAGAGAGGGGCATGCTGGAAGAAGAGTGGTCAGAGAAGCAACATTGCTGGCTCTAAAGACAGAGGACGGGCCACGAACCAAGGCATGCAAGCGGCCTCCAAAAGCTGGGACAGGCGAGAAAATGGACTCTGCCCTGGGGCCTCCAGAATGCGTGCAGCGCTGCCCATTCCTTGCTGTTAGGCAGGTGAGACGTCTGTCGGCCTGATGAGAACTATGAAATTATGAATGTGTGGGTTTCTTCACCACGAAATTTGTGTTAATTTGTTATAGCAGTGATAGAAAACTAAGGAAAGGTTATATCTTGGCACGTCAGATTTTAAGTTGTCTGCTATAGTTTAGAAAAGCTCAGAGAAGGAGCTGCAATTTGTTTCTTTTTAAAAAAGAAAAAAAAAGATCACCTTCTAGGAGATGAAATATTAACGGACTGGGTGTGGTGACTGACGCCTGTAATCCTAGCACTTTGGGAGGCCGAGGCGCTACTGCACTCGGGCCTGGGCAACAGACTGAGACTCTGTCTCCAAAATAAATAAATAAGTAAATAAATAAATAAAAATAAAGAATTAAACATTAACAGATTATTAAGTGAGGAGCTGTGTGAGACCTACCTTGGGTTTGCACCTATAGGTATTGAAAAGTTGGTACTTGAAAGCAAAACTACTGCCTTAAATTCCCACTACACAAAAGTGAATCATGGGATTGAGGAAAATAATTTACTTGTTTGCTTCATAAAAAGAGTTATGTATCTCTTCGTAAGTTCTGTATGTTTTACAAGGTTGCATTGTTTGAACTGTAAGTGTAAATGGTTATTAACACTCCAGAAACCAAGAGGTGCATTTTAATTGGAAAAATTGTATTCCTGTATCTTACAAATTAATTGAAGGTTGTCTACTCTTGAAAATATGTCAAAAGTATTTTGTAGCTTTACCACAGTTTTATCTAACTTCTAGAGGAATTTAAATTCATATAAAGATAAAGAGTTAACATAGCAATGGAGTTTAGAGGGTTTTCAGATTTGCTCAGAAGACTATTCCTTTGAAAACCTATGACATTTTACCCAATGTATATCTGGATCCGAAAATTAAAAAAAAAAATCAGTCGTGTTCAGATTCCTTTACACCCTGCAAAAGGGAGAAAGCATAAGCAACATCAATGGAGCACATAATATGTGTGGGGTTTAGCACTTGTCATATTTTTAATCTCAATACTTCAGCCAGATAAGTCTTCTTTTTTTATTTTTATAGATGCGGATATTGAGGTTTGCATTTCTTTTTATAAATGGCTGTCATACAGTTGGCAAATAACTGACAGGAGAGTTCACTCCAGGTCTTACTGGCTTTCAAACCTTTGCTTTTTAAAAATTTCCAACCTAGCGCCTCTCCCTTTTAACTGCAAAATAAGCACAAAGTTATCCCAGTTCTACACAGTGCAAAACAAATTCCTGTGAGCAAACAATTAGCACAGGCAGATGGAGTGAGGGGGAGGTGGTTTATAACAATGGAAAGCTGTCTGCCTGCTGGGAATTAAAGATTCAAACTCTTTGATCCTCCTCCCAGGGAGAGGTGAGGGCCTAGGTCTCCTCCTCATTAACGTGAGTGATCCTTGGCTAGGTTCTCCTTTGACTGACAGAATATGGCAGAAGTAAGGCTGAACCATATACTGGGCTCAGGCTTCCAACGCTGACATGTTCCACTTCCTGTCTCTAGGAACATTCACTGTGGGGGCTCTGTGCTGCCATACAGATGTCAGATTGCACTGAGGCCACCAGGCTGTAAGAAACCCCAAGCTGCCTACCTGAAAAGGCTGGAGAGAATCAGCACCCATCAGCTTTTCCAGCCTTTTGGGTCCTCCCAGGTAAATTATAGGCCTTGTGAAGCAGAGATGAGACCTCCTGCCGTGCCCTTTCCAAATCCCGGAGCAACAGGATCATCATATACAATAGTAAGTTTTTACTTGAAGCCACTAATTTGGGGTGTAGTTCTTATGCAGCAAAAGACAATCAGAACACTGCCCCATGCAGGAGCTGATAAACTTGCTCACTGTTATGCATGTATCCACTGACTACTCACACACGCATTACTTGCTTCACTCTACTTTCTGGCTTTCCATTCAGCAAATTTTAAGAAATGAAAATGTTATTCATGAGAAATTGACTCAAGATGAATATTGTCACCATTAAACTCTTCATAAATGGTAAAATATTACATTATTGCTAGTCATTTTTATTTAAAGAAGTTTGGTTCTTTAAATGAACGAAGTTTGGGTCTTTTGTGGATACTCTGCATATAGACATTCTAGACATGAAAGAACATTGAAGACAAAGAATGTTGAAGACATACAGACATGAAAGAATTTTGAAGTTGGCTTCTTTTGTGGATACTCTGCATATAGACATTCTAGACAGGAGTGATATATCTTGTTCAAGCTTCTACGTTTTTAAAATGATAACTTGACATACCTACCCAATGCCAATTTTTAGGATATAAATCTGTGTGAACTAAGGAAAATTCAGGAATGATTAAACCTACATATTTTCCCAGGAGAGACCGGATAACGTAAGTCTTTATATTTTTCACAACGTTAAGTTTGCAGCACCCAAATGAGCAATTGCAGACATACCTACGGGATTTCTCTGCAGGGTTCAAGTCTGGTCTGGCCTGGGGGCAGCACTCTTACTGAGTGTGTTCCTAGGCGTTCCTTGGCAGTCAGCTCCAGGCCACAATGAAGAGCCCTGATGATTCTCTGAGCAGGCCCAGCTTCCATTCACATTCATGGGGATATGAGGATGACTTGGGATCTTCAGGACTAAGGTAGACTCCTTCAGTTGGTGTGGGGTAAGCTCAGCTCATCTCTAGAGACTTCCCACAGTGGAGCTCATGCACGACTCTGTGCAGATGGCCCAGGACAGCCAGAGACAGGCACCTAAGGAGAGCACTGTCAGCAGGCGGACTCTCCACTGAGGGAGGTAGACAAGGGAGAAAGCCAGGTATCCACGTGGAACGGGCCTTAGTCAGGGAAACTGAGATTTTGCTCTACACATCACAAAACGTGGATGCCATTAATGGAATTTTTCACAGGACATGACTACCATAGCCATGATAGGGTCCCTGGCTAATCTTTAGGTTATGATAGCATCATAAGATAATTTTGAGTATGAGGAGACAAGAATAACTATAGAACTGCACTGTCCAATACGGTAAGCCTAGCAACCTAAGGCTATTTAAATTAATTGAAATTAAAACTTTAGTTCTTCAGTGCCACTAGCCATATTCCAAGTACTCAATAACCACACACACTTGGCTACCATGTTGGACAGCACAGACATAGACCATTTCCACAACTGCAGAAAGTCTTCCTAATTGACAGTCCATCTCTAGAAGCAATCCACGGTCTTTAGGGCCCTGAAAAACTGAGGTGCTAAATCTCAGAGCAGTACTCTGCTCAACACTTAGTTAAAAGACTTGCTAATCTGTATAGCTGATCTAGAGAACAGCTAGCTCTTAGAAACTATGTTGCTGGACCTTGAAACTGTATGTCAGGAACTTGGTGTTCTGGTGGTGACTTCTCATTTATCTACCATGTTCAGGCTTTTCCTAGCACTCATATATCCATTCAGAAATTATTTCAGAAGACCCTATGATTTACCAGGTGCTATTGCAGGCACTGAGACACTGGTGAACAAAACAAACAAGTCTCCACTCTCAGGGATCTCACATTCCGTGTGGTGATGCAGACAGTAAAAATTCACACACAGAAGATGCTTTCACACAGGAGTAAGTTTTATGAAGAACAATTCAAAAGGGTGTGGGGTGGGAGAGGTTGATGTTCAGGTGTTTACTTGAGAATGAGCTATTCATACAAAGAATCACTAATTCATTTGTTCCACAAATGTTTATTGAGTACCAGTTATTTGTAGGCTACTTTATTAGGTTGCCAGTGCAGGGTTTCATTAGCACAATTAAAACACAATGACATTTGTTAGAAATTCAAAGAGCCATGTCCACTCTTGCATAATGAATCAGAGTCTCGAGGTTATGGTCCAGAGATTGCTGTATTTAAAAATCCCTGAAGTCATTTTAAGATATAGCAGTAACAGAGAGGACACCGGCATTCTTCCTCAAACTCAACACACTAGACAATGAGAAATCATTAAAATGAAGTAAATATTATGATCAAGATTGTTTTGGCTTCAAAATTAATGACAGATTGGAGAGGAAAGAAGGTAAATTATAAAAGACAATTAGGAAACTCAAATGTATTTAGGTAATAGTTACAGAGGAACAAAAATGAGTAGAGTCTGTGATAATAGAAAGAATAAAAATAAACAAAAGGACTTCAAAAAGTAGGAATAAGATAGAAGTCAACAGTAACCCAGAAATTTTCAACCTCATGTCTAAGAGAACGATGATGCTATATATCCAATATATATATTTATATATATCCAAACCAAAAATATTAGGAGAAGTAAGTTGGGTTCACTTGTGATGTTATAAATTTATAATTACTTTTTCTTTAATTGTGGATGCATGCTCTTCCTTTTTCTGAAGTTCTGAGACATACAAAAACAATAAAGAAAAACAAGATTTTATGCCAGAAAATAAGATAGGAACAATTTCTCATGCCCAATATAATTTTAGCCTCCCACATAATCCAAAATATATGTGCTGCAAATTGTGGGAGTTTCAAAATTAGATCCAACTTCTTATTACAGTTAAAGATAAAAAGAAAACAAGGCTTTGTCTTTTTTAGGATCTTTTTTGGAACTTGCAACATAAAAATACTCTTTCAAAAAATATAGCTCAACATCAAAGTCCAGTAAAACAGTAAACTGGTCTAAATATATTAGTATATTAGCTTGACCTAAGTCTGGGAATTGAGCCAGACTTTTCAAATTATACTATCATTATTTACAGAAAAAGGAAATGTTAACTAACATTATTAAATAAAAGCACATATACACATGCATAACAGGAAACAAAATAAATGTTAATGTTAACAAATGTTGAAGATGTGTGTGTGCATATATATATATATATATGTGTGTATATATATACACAAAGCAGATAAAATATCCTCTTGGGTGTGACTGGAAATAGTAGCTATGCCAGGGGAAAATTTATGCAATCCCCTTGGCTGTGGGCTACACATATATTGTGTTATACAAATATGCAAAAAAAAAAAATGCCATTTCCACAGTTGCCTAAAACAAAATTGCAATTATACATTAGTGTTTAAAGTTTTTTTTCTTTCAACTCCTTTTCTTAAGAATGGCAGATAATGAAATTTAGGTGTTTGCAAAAACAAATGTAGTTTAAATTGTACCTTAATTGTCTATGAAATACAAATACATTTTATATATTTATGGAAACATTTGTATGTGTTCAGAAAGTTGATATTTTGTATTCAAGATTGACCCTGTTTTAAGTCATATTTCATTTGCTACGTTTAAATTGACTAAAGGCAGATACTTTGGCGTTCACTTTTTGATTCATTATTAAGGCAAATTATAACTTCTGCTTGAGATAGTTTTCCTGATCAGAGTAGACATTTAGGCTACCTATCTACAAAAACATCCCACTTTTCTATCTGCAATATTTGATCTCTCTTTACCCATTCTAGGGTTTTGTGCATTTCTAAGGTGATCATCTTGGTGTGGGGTCCTGATCTTCCCAGTGACTTAGCAGCACAGTAATTTGGCTGAAATGTTGATGAGTTCAGACAAGAAGAAGGTGAGAATGACAAGAGAGCCGGACGGGGAAATTCTGCCCTGAGGAAGGAATAGTTTGAGGCTGGAGAGATGTGCTACCCCCGCCACTCTTTCTCAAATAATATTTATTCTTGAAAGACAGTGTAAAGTGTCTGAAATTGCAGAAGCAAAGTGGTTGCTGTAGAAATACATACCATGACATGCTTCAACTCGTTTCTTTAAAGGTTAAAGAAAGAAAAATGTGCATCTTGAAGAAAATTCCAAACCGTCATTGTGAGCAGTAATCCAATATTTCGATTTAGAAATTCAGAGGATTTTAAATAAGAAGCAATTATTCCAGGCAAAAAGCAAATATAAATGCCAGCGGTCAAAAAACCAGTGAAAAGATATGATTAAAACTGAGATTTAAAAAATAGATATTTATCTGAAGTTCTTGACTTTTAAAGTCCACAGGCATTTTCCCTTAAGAAAAGAATAAAAACATTAAATGTTAAAGAAAAATGTAAGAAATATTATAAAAAGGATAATTATTCAGACAATATTAGTATTTTGTTACCAACACCAAAGACAAACAGATTATTTTCCAATGATTGGAAGCTAGTTTAGTGAAGAAAAAACCACATTATTATTACTATTATTACCCATTATTTTTATTTTTACTTTTGGCAGTGTTATTTGCCAATCAGCTAATACATGGTAGTAGACTTGATTTTGTATTTATTATAAAGGTTGTATCTTCTCATTGTAAGGGAATATTTTAACTACATTGTGCAATTGTACATTATAAATGCAGCAAGACCAGATCAAGTGAAACTTCAGTAGAAGAAGTTTCTTCTCTTGTGTCTAGGGCTCTACCTCCCACCTGCTACCTTAACTTTTTAGACGCCCTGTTCACCAGGTCCGTGCTTGTATAATATACAAGCTGTCCTTGACATAGCGTGTTCCTCGTTTTTCCTTCATTATTTTTAAATGGTTATGATATACTCTTAAAAACAAATTCAAATGTTACTAATAGATTCTAATATTATCTTATTCTCTGAAATTAAGTAGTGATGTGTATTGTGTTAAATGCTTGTCTATGCTTATGCAGCATACGAGTAGGTCTGTCTCTGGGCCTGTATGTATTTGTTTCATATCGTTGTACACAGATTCATTCATTTCTTTAAATGAGTATGTAATATTTCAGTGTGTCAATTAATCACTCCTAAGTGGCTAGTAATTTAATTTGTTGCTATTTCCTCCCAAGATGAACAGTGCCTTAGTGAGCATCTAACCATTTCTGTATCTCTCTCCTTATTGATTCAGGCATACATTCACCACCTTCTTCATCCACAAATAGACTATACATCCTCTTCATGAGAGTCTACACAAAAATGTTACCAATAACATTTTTAATGCCATAGTTCCCTTAAGCTCTCACTTGTAATAATTCTGCCCAGAATTAAGCCAGCCAAATGTGTGGAAATAAATTCCATTTGTGTGTTAAATATCAAAGATAGGGAACATTCATAACAAATGTAAAGATAGCCAAGGATTCACTGAAACATTTCCACATACCATCTCTCCAAATCTGGTTTTAAAGAGATTGTAACGCAATTTCAGGAATAAAGACCTTCTGGAATTGGGATTTATGGAAAAGAGATTATAGCTCCGTAAGATTCTAGGAATGCACAAGGTCTGGAGGAGCCTCTGGGCACAGGCACTTTGCTTCTGTGCTCAAGATTCAATGTGGGTTCTGCAAATGCTGCTGTAGCAAGCACACGTGTGTTCCACTGGTGGTGGATTTTCTATTGATTAGCAGTTACCATTTTTTTCTTCCCTTAGTAAAGAAAACCTGTAGGCACAAAAATCATTGCTCTGCTTACATTGAAATCTCCTGCTGACTTTGAGAGCTGAGCATTGGATTTGGATGGGAGGGTGAAACTTCGTGAAGAAATGATTTGAACCTTTGTTGATCTAATACTTCTGTGATACAGTTATCTAAACAGAATGAGTCTAAAGTCAGTATAAAGACCTGTGTCTCTTCAGGTTTTGCTACTTATAATTGCAGAGGAACGGTTTGAGACAGAAAATCTTATCCCACTTTCAAGTGACTTTTTATAAAACATAACCTTTTAAAATAGTTCATTCTTTTGAAAAACTATCTGAATACAAGACAAGTAACTGAACAGCAAGGGGTTGTAACCATCATGTTCTTGACCACTTTAGACTGACAAAGAATGCCTCAAAATTGATCAGGTGCCGGAGAATCTATTGAGGTTGTATGGAGTAACCACGTGATGGAAGAGGTTGGACACATCTGAATAATTTTATGTGGCACTGCGTGATGCTTTTTTGGTGGGGGTAATGTCTGGAGCTGAGCATGATGGGGCCTAGACGGGGCAGCCTTCGAATGCTCCCAGCATTTCCCAAATCATATGTCACGTCAAAATTGTAATGACAAAGCTCACAGCAGCTGCCTACTCCGGGTTTGGTGCCAGCTCTCATTAGAGCATCGATCATTTCTCTCCCCTTCATGAATGCACATGCGTGCACATTTTCATATATGAGGGCAAAGGACATTTCAAAGTCTGGATGGAATCTTTCATACTTAGATGTAAGAAAAAACAATACTTTGAAATCTTACCAAATATTAAACAAATAGCAACCATTTTTCCATTTAAAGGTGTGTGTCTTCAGGTCTGTTGGATCTTTCAAATTTCTATTTTGGACATGGAAACCACAGATGAAATTTAACTTACACAAAGTTACACAGAACTCCTGGCTGATCTCTTTTACTTAATTCTTCTAAAATCTAAAGTCAGAATAATTTTGACATGTTATTGGCAATCCTTAAATAACAAAAGTTACTTTAATATATTACATGTTTGAAGATTTTCATTTATACTTAATATCTAATTTAACTCTTGTGAAAATATTATTCAGTAATTTTTTTTTTGTTTTTTAAAATGACTTGTTCAGGGCTCCTTTTGGGATTTTAAGTGAGGAAAAACTCTATTTCATAATATTGTTACCATGCTAATCCAATAACACTTCATAGATGGTTAGCCATCTCTAAAATTAAATTTTGTAGTTGAGGAGCATGGAAAATACCACCTATATTTGGATCTCTGTTTAACACTTCAAAATCCATTATTATCATAATTTAAAATTAGATTTAAAAACAAACCTCTCTATAGAAAAGCTGATAAATGTGATTTTATTTGTTTGCTCTTTTTTTGCAGGAAGATATATTCCCTTGATACCACTCTGTTTGTTTTTATGAGTCATTGGTTATTTATAAATATTATCATGATTTTTCTGATTTTAAATAAATTTCAAAATTAATATATTTAATTGAATAAATTAACCAACAGTGACACAACTTAAAATGTGTTTGTAACAAGAGTCAGCCCTTATAATGAAACATATAATTAATGAAGAGGTTACAAAACTTATAAGCAGAGGTTACTCTCCTTACATAAGGGCAAACATTTGTTATTTGATACAACATATTAAGTATTTATCCCATGTAATCACTGTCCTAGGCTTTGAGTTTACGGTAATGATCAAAACTATTTACAGGTTTCAAGAACCCTGCTCACATAGAGCTTACAATGCTATGTAGAAAATGATAATATGAAATAATTACGTTAATTAATATATCTTGATTCAAATGTAAATAATTATCCTGAAGGAAAGACACCTATATCAAGAGAACTGGCTTAAATTGGGGGATCAAGGAAGCCTTTCCAAATAATTGTTGATGGAGTTGGAAGACATCTGTGGTATGAGGTGGCCACCTGGACATGGTGTGGGGGAGATACAACCGTCAGCGGGAAAGCCCTGGAACAGGGGAGAAGAACTTCTTCAATGGAGAGAAGTTCCCGAGTGAGTAGAAGGCAGGTGACCACAGTGTGAGGTGAAGCTGAAGAAGACAAGCATGTGGCTATGCAAGCAGAAGGAATTTATCCAAAAAGAATGGGGGAGGCATTAGAGGGATTTAGTGTGGAGAGTGGTGGTGACAAGATCAGATTTGCAACTTGCAACTCTCTGTCAGGTTGCAGCATGGGAGATGACGGGATGAGCCCAGAGTGGGGTGGGGAGGCAAGGTCCAGGGTACTTCCAATAGTCCAGGAGAGTGGCATGTGGCGTGAACTGTGTGAGGAAGGGGAGAGTCTGGGGGAAGAAGTGGGGGAATCACACCCTATTTGTTGCTTTGTTTCTTATACTTTGAAAAATATTTCAAAGCAGGAATGCTATTACAGACATTCAACACCTGAAACAGGAATAAATACCAAGCAAATATCATGGGAGACTGACGAATCAGAACATACTCCAGCACGTGCATGAACATCAGCTCTGCACAGTAGTATGGTTTTAAAACACCCTTTCATATCTATGTAAACAAAGTAAAAATGTTAAAAGATTATTTTACGCCTTTGGTTATCAGATAGTCAGACTTTTAGTAGTTTATATTTTAATGTAGTTTGATGAGGTCTGCTTTTAATCGTAGTTTTCTCTTCTTCCCCTAACCTCATTACATTAAAATGGCAAATGATATTTTTTCTTGTTACTAAGCAAGGCCAAGTTAGGGTTATCAGAACGTCAATACCTAAACACAAAGAACAGTGCAGCCAAACCCGGAAAATTTTGTCTGTTTTGCCAAGAGGAAGCATCTCACTGAATATCTGGAAAGCTCATTGTCTCTCAATTATGGTTAATTTATGAGTTGCCATAACTCAGCTATAGTCGTAATGTAACTGACCAGCACCACTAATGAAATCAATAACCATTAAAACAGAGGAAATGCTGTTTGGGGTGCAAGAAACATCGTTTTTATCTAAGAGAGAGTACATCTCATTTAAATGTATTTCAAGTTGATATTTTGTATATATTTTTAATAAACTTCAATTTTACTAAAATCTCTGCAATATCTAATCAATATACTGAATGATATGTTCTCCCCTTCTGTGCTCAAATAGGATCCGTTTATATTTTAGTTAAGAAATGCTATGCCGTTTTATAGATTAGAAAAATATTTACTGGTAGGAATTTGTTTTAAACTCTCCCTGTTATTTACCTGGGAAGCATATTACAAGTAAGTCTTTAAAGACTACAATTGGAGGCCAGGCACGGTGGCTCATGCCTGTAATCTCCGCACTTTGGGAGGCCGAGGTGGGTGGATCATCTGAGGTCAGGAGTTCGAGACCAGCCTGGACAATATGGTGAAACCCTGTCTCTACTAAAAATACAAAAATTAGCCAGGCGTGGTGGCAGGCGCCTGTAATCCCACCTACTCAGGAGGCTGAGGCAGGAGAATCCCTTGAACCTGGGAGGCGGGGATTGCAGTGAGCCGAGATTACGCCATTGCACTCCTGCCTGGGGGTCAAGAGTGAGACTTCGCCTCAAAAAAACAAAAACAAAAACAAAAAAAGACCACAGTTGGAGAGTTTAAAGTCTCAAATTTAGGAGATAAATGGCAAATAATATATTTGTATATGAAAATATTTTCATACAATATTTGAAATGAAGAAGGATTAACTGAGATTACACAACTTTGTGAGCATCAAGTTAATACATTTATTTTCTTTCTTTCTGTTTTTTTTTTTTTTTTTTTTTTTTTTTTTTTTTGAGATGGAGTCTGTGTCACCCAGGCTCAGCTCACTGCAACCTCTGCCTCCCATATTCAACCGATTCTCCTGCCTCAGCCTCCCAAGTAGCTGGGACTACAGGCATGTGCCACCACGCCTGGCTAATTCTTTTGTATTTTTTTTTTTAGTAGAGATAGGGTTTCACTGTGTTAGCCAGGATAGTCTTGATCTCCTGACCTCGTGATCTGCCCGTCTTGGCCTCCCAAAGTGCTGGGACATGAGCCACCGCGCCCAGACTATTTTCTTTCTTTTATCTGCATCATTCCATTTTTTTATTGATACAGAATATTTTACATATTTATGAAGTACGTGTGATATTTTGTTACAGGCATAGAAGGTGTAATTATCATCAGGATCTTGGGATATTCCCTTCAGTATTTAGCATTTTTACGTTTTAAGAACATTTCATGTTCTCTCTTCTCACTGCTTTGAAATATACAATACATTGCTGCTAACTAGTCATTCTATTCTGCTATTGAACATTAGAACTTACAGTACTTTCTAGCCAGGCGTGGTGGCTCACACCTCTAGTCCCAGCACTTTGGGAGGCCGAGGTGGGTGGGTCACCTGAGGTCAGGAGTTCAAGACCAGCCTGGCCAACATGGTGAAATGTTTGTATTTGTAAAACTATAAAATTTAGCCAGGCGTGGTGGTGGGTGCCTGTAACCCTAACTACTCAGGAGGCTGAGGCAGGAGAATAGCTTGAACCTGGGAGGCGGAAGTTGCAGTGAGCCAAGATTGTGCCCTTGCCCTCCAGCCTGGGTGACAAGAGTGAAACTCTGTCTCAAAGAAAATAATAATAATAATAACTTATACCTTCCAACTAACTCTATGCTTGCACCCATTAACCATCTTTTCTTCATTCCCCACTCTCAGCCATACACACTTCCCAGTCTTTGGCATCTCTCATTCTATTGTCTACCTACATGAGATCAACATTTCGTTTTTAATTCCCACATATGAGTGAGAACATGTGGTGTTTGTCTTTCTGTGTCTGGCTTGTTTCACTTAACATAGTGACCTCCAGTTCCATTTATGTTGCTGCAAATGACACAATTTCAATGTTTTTGTGCCCAAATACTATTCCATTTTGCTTATCTGTTTGTTCATTGATGGAGACATAGGCTGATTCTACATCTTTGCAATGGTGAATAGTGCTGCAGTAAACAAGCCAGTACTGGCTTCCCTTTGGAACACTGATTTCTTTTCCTTTGGATAAATACCCGGTAGTCAAATTTCTGGGTCATATGGCACTTCTATTTTTAATTTTGTTCAGAAATCTCCATAGTATTTTTTCCTAATAGCTGTACTAATTGACATTTCCACCGACAGTGTATAAGAGTTCCCTTTTCTCTGTACCCTCACCGGTATCTGTCATTTTTTTGGCTTTTTAGTCATAGCCATTCTACTGGGGTAATGTGATATCACATAGTGGCTTTGATTCACAGTTCCCTGATAATTAGTGATGTTGAGCATCTTGTTTATATACTTAGTGGTTATGCCATTTTATGCTTTTTTTTTTTTTTTTTTTTTTTTGAGAAATGTCTACTCATGTCCTTTGCCTACTTTTTAATAGGATTATTTGTGGGATTTGTGAGATTTTTTTTTTTTTTCTTTTACTGTTGAGTTCTTAGAGTTCCTTGTATTTTCTGGATATTAGTCACCTGTCAGATGAATAGTTTGCAAATATTTTCTCCCATTCAACAGGTTGTTTGGAGATTCTTTTTAAAATAGCCATAAAAAATACCCTAGGAATAAATGTAATTAAGCAGGTAAAATATACCTACAAGGTACACAAAAACACACTGACAAAAGAAATTGACGAGGGCACAAACAAGCGGAAAGATATCCCAAGCTCATGGGTGAAAAGACTTAATATTATGAAAATGATCTTATCATCTGAAAGAATCCACACATTCAATGTAATCCCTATCAAAGTAGCGACATTATTTTTTCATGGAAAAAATATTTAAAAACCTAAAGTTTGCATAGAACCAAAAAAGAGCCCAAATAGCCAAAACTATCCTGAGCAAAAAGGACAAAGCTTTAGGCATCACACTACCTAACTTCAGAATACAAGGCTATAGTAACAAAAATAGCATGGTGTTGGTATAAAGAGACACATAGAGACCAGTGGAGCAAAACAGAGATTCTAGAAATAAACCTCCATATTTACAGGTAGCTGATTTTTGACAAAAATGCCAAGAACATACATTGGGGAAAGGATATCCTTTTTAAAAAATGTGTGCAGGAAAATTGGATTTCCATATGCATAAAAATGAAACTGGACCCCTACGTCTCACCATACACAAAATTCAACTCAAGATGGACTACGGACTTAAATCTAAGACCTGAAACTATAAAACCACTAGAAGAAAACAGAGGAGACACTTCAGGACACTGTTCTAAGCAAACGTTTTATGGGGAAGACCTCAAAAGCACAGAGGACAAAAACAAAAATAGATAAATGGGGCTCTATTAAACCACAAAGCTGCACAGCAAAGGGAACTATTTTCTTAATCCTTATTGGTGCTTAGAAAGTGTTGGGTCTTGACAACACATCTATTCTGATAATTAAATGATTTGGACACGTTGAGCTTGTCTGGGTATGCACAGGTTGCCCCCTTTAGGAAGAGTACAGTGAATCTTTCTAATTCTATTTTTCTATTTCTTAAACATAGTTGACTATAAAATTGCAATGATATTTGTGTATGAGCTAGGGAAGATGTTGGGTTTGGTTGAGATTCAAGGAAGGAGTTGGACTTTAACATGGTGGAATCACCAGTGGTGGACAACACAGTGTACCAAAAACATTCACAGGACAAGCCAGGTTGCACACCACAATATAAGTTGTGATGCTGATGAAGGATATAGTAAGCTTCCAATAATGGGTCAAAAAAAAAAAGAAAGAAAAGAAAAGCATTAATATTAGGCAATGTATTTTGGTGCCTATAATTTATATTCTTATCAATACAGATAGCTCCATATGGATCTGTTTATATCTATTTGTTTATGTCATTTGATTAAAATATAGCATTGACCATTGGGAGGATACATCTCAAATTATCTATTCTGGTTAAATGTGAAAGTATGAAGAGACTGTGATTGTAAGCATTTAAGTTTCAATCAAGTAGCAAGTGCTGTCAAGATGATCCAAGAATATCCAATCAGATATTGTGAGGGACATGTGATTGCTGTAGATTATTCTGCTGTCTTAAGAGATAGGCTGGGGATATTCAGATTGTGATTTTGGAGTTTAAGAGGGCAAAGTAAATTGCCTGCTGAACTCACAGTTATGTTTGAAAGAAACTGATAGGAAAAGGTAAAATTGAATCATCACATATGACTGGCTGGATTGCACCTGATGGAATCTGATCCAGCAGGAAAGGTGTGTGGCTACCATTCCTGGAACTGGGTTTTACTGAATCCTTGGACAGTTTTGCTGAATCATTGAGCATCCAAGTTTTGAGGAATACACGTGCATTTAGAAAGTAACAAATAAGAATATTCATAACTATCTACTACTTTTCATAGCACATGTATTAACACCAAAGCAATTTTAGATGAGCTATCAATAAAAATATTAAGAAATTACAGTCTATTTAACACACTTTGGTAATAGTCAACAAGGTAATGTGTTGTGCCGCAATAATACAAGTAAATATCCATCTAAGAATCCATTGTTTAATAGCCATTACTGCACGGATTTGTAACAAAACTGCTTTAAACACTACACCAACAGTTTTAAATACAAAAGCACAGTGGCCAAGCTCTAACATAAATGAATAAATGTGGCCTTCCGGAAGATGCTAGAGAGACAACAGGAAACAGAGTGGAGCACAGGAAAGAAAGGAGCCCTCTTTCTGCATGAATGGCGGCTGCAACTCTGTTTCACCTAACAGATGCCTACTCGAAGTGTAGTCCCATTTAAAACATTTTTTGATTGTTTTAGATAAAACTTAAAACATTGTTGAAGATGCAGCTAATTCTAGATATTTTTATAATTTTAAGCTGCCAGAAAAATTAAGTACACAATTGGAAATGGCCCAAGGCCCCCAGGATGTAACCTTACCTATGCCAATATTGAGATGATTCCAGTGCAAAAAGTCTATGTAACTTTCATTAGCACTATGGTTTGTTGGTAACACACTAAACCACTGTTCCATAATTCCTTTTTGTTTTCCAGTACTCAAAGCAAAAATACCAGAATTTTACATTTATGAGTGTGAGTTTTTAATATAAACATGCACAGTGTATACTGTATATGTTGCCAGAATTGACTCATCGAATAATTTAATGAGATTCTTCATTTGAAGCTTATGCCCGCTTTTGTAAATAAAAGAATCATTTTGGTTGTCTTCCTCTCTTTCTTTTTTATTTTTCCTTTCTTATTTCAGTCTACAACTACTCCCCCTTTTTCTGGCCCATATGGAGACATCCCATTTCCCAACCTGTTCCCTGTTCAGATAGAGGGAGGGAGGGAAGACATCTGACAGAGGAAGATTTCCAGGGAACTATGAAAGGAGATAGTTACAGAGCCTGTTACAATAACAGACTACTAAGGCTGGTGCAGTGGCTCACGCCTATAATCCCTGCACTTCAGGAGGCGGAGGAGTGTGGATCACCTGAGGTCAGGAGTTCAAGACCAGCCTGGTCAAAATGGTGAAACCCCGTCTCTGCTAAAAATACAAAAATTAGCCAGATGTGGTGGTGAGCGTCTGTAATCCCAGCTACTTGGGGGGCTGAGGCAAGAGAATCACTTGAACCCAGGAGGCGCAGGTTGCAGTGAGTCGAGACTGCGCCACTGCACTCCAGCCTGGGCGACAAGAGTGAAATTCCTTCTCAAAACAAGCAAACAAACAAAAACATCCACAAAAACCCAAATAAGAACAGCAACAACAAAACAGACTATTCACACTTTTTCATATCCCTTGTTGCTTAAGAATAGTATGTGAATAATTTAACCGCCTATATTTTATCTACCTGCTCTCTGACTTCCTCTGGGTTGGGGCGGGGGGTGAATCATCAGAGGTGGTTGTTGTACAGGATGCATGTGGGTAAATAGGGCCCCTTTTCTCTACTCACCTTTTCTATGCAAAATAAAGCCACTGATTATAATGAAGAGGAAATCAAAGGGGAAGAGGTCTACTTTGAATTTTTGTAACTAAAAGGGCTCAGGATTTTATGTGAATATTCCATCGGCTGCTAGCTTGCCTACTTAAATTGAATTTGGAGTTTATTCCCGACACTGCAGCTTACATGCACCAACGTTTGGCAACATTCTGTAAAATTTCCTTGAGGATAAATGTCCCCTTTGTTGTATTATCTGTTATTTATCCATTTTGCCAAATTATCTGCAAGTAGAAATATCGAAATAAGAAGCTCTTTAGCAATTTACTTTGGATGTTGGTTTTCTTTTGAAGGACAGTTATTAAAATAAACTTCTAGGATTACTCATTTTCGTTTTTCTTCTTTTTAAATATAAAGCAATGCCATCACTTTTTTTCCCTGTATTATATTTCTTCTCAATAATTGATATGCTACATTAAAGGAATACAAAATGGTCTTAATTATGCAATAATGATCAAGGCAGAGTGTTTCCTGGGAACTAATGGTTGCCTGAGAGGAGGTGATGGCTTGAGGTCCAGCTGGTTATTAAGCCGCAGGAAATGTTGCAGGCCAAGATTTGTATTATGTCTCTGAGATGAAAATGAACCCAAAAAAAAGGCAAAATGGGTTTTTCTCCACTAATGGGTAAAATGAACTCATTTTGGATGCAGAAGACCTTTCTGTAGAAGGAATATATTCCATAATAGCAAAATCAAAATGTTCAGTGGTCTCTGCTTTCTGTTTAAAATATAGTATAGCGGTGGCTCAAGCCTGTAATCCCAGCACTTTGGGAGGCCGAGACGGGCGGATCACGAGGTCAGGAGATCGAGACCATCCTGGCTAACACAGTGAAACCCCGTCTCTACTAAAAATACAAAAACTAGCCGGGCGAGGTGGCGGGCGCCTGTAGTCCCAGCTACTCGGGAGGCTGAGGCGGGAGAATGGCGCAAACCCGGGAGGCGGAGCTTGCAGTGAGCTGAGATCGGGCCACTGCACTCCAGTCCGGGCGACAGAGCGAGACTCCGCCTCAAAAAAAAAAAAAAAAAAAAAAAAAAAAAAAAAAAAAAAAAAAAAAAAAAAAAAATATAGTATAGCACTAATAATAGTCCCATTATTGATTTGAAATCTTGATACAACTAAAAATATTATGCAACACTTGAGTTTTTGTCTAGCTCTAGAACTTTCATGGAAAATTATGTCTAACAATTGTTTTGATAGCTTTTTGTAAGCTAGGAATTTATTTTGTATGCATTTAATATTGAAAATAGCTACTTTTGAAAATATTCAGAAAAGAGTTATCGAATCTCATAACAAGAGAATACAGGCATGATTGTCTCTTGTTTCTGGAGTTCATTCTAAAATTATTAGGGAAAGGTATCTCATTAAAAGATGCATTGAGATTTGTGGTCTTTCTGCATGATTAGAGATGAATCACTTAACATTCTTAAAGAAACTCCTTAATCAACTTGCAAAGTAGATAGTATATCTGCCCCCATCTCTGATTTGTAGTAGGATTATGCAAAGCAGAGTATTTTGTAAATATTAATATTATTAATATAAAATATATTTATTACTATATTTACCAACTTAACAGAGTAAAACAATATATTTTATTATATTTTGACATTTTTGCCACCCCTGTGACATGGGGTATGTCACAGGGCATAGTAGCCAACTGAAAGAGCTCCCAACAGTCAAAACTGGAAAATTTTCAGAACAAAATTAACCAGTAGTATTAGATTATAACCCCAAATACAAAATAAATGTTTCTGAATTTATTTTGATTTAAATGAATGACAGAACACATAAGTCAATGGGGGAGAGTTTATTCTTGCATGCAGAAGAATCCAGATAATCTATATGGATGCCCTGCCTTCAAAGAGGCAGAGCCTAACTCTCATTCCTGGGCAGCACAGAGTGACTTCCTTCCAAAGAGTACAGGACCGAAAGGGGTGACCAAAAGATTGAAGGAACAGCCGCAAAGATCAAGCAGTCATCACGAGTAAAGCAAACCTTGACAAGTTTATCACAATGTTTAGAATTTTGTTACGTTCAATTGAGGACTTTACAAAATTGTGTTAAACTTTATGATGGATATGGGTATCCTTCTTAATAGAGAAAGTTCAAAAACTGAGTACTTTGGGGGAAACATTCTCTTTTGTCTGCCACTATAAATGTGACTAAAATAGAACATAATAAGCATATGGCTACGAACTTAAATGCATTATGTTGCCAAGAAACTATGTTGGCGGGTGTGTAGCAGGCCTTGCCGAAGATTTGTAGGAAAAATCATAAAACAAAGTACATAGTGTGAGATGTCTGCTAGACATGTGGGTTTTTTAAAAGCAGATCTGGTAGAATATAATTTTCTCAGAGGAGATTTGTATCTCTTGTGTTCAGTTAAATGATAGCATCTAACACAGCCTCTACCACACCGTAGGAACTCACTCGATTTTTGTCGAAATTATTCAATGAATATTTTATTTTAGGCTTTTTGCAAGATATGACTGGTAATAAATGCAGCATCCTTAATTCGTTGAACACTAAAGGAAACAAATGCTAAAGAAAGTAGTTTCCAGGCACAAATGACTTGCTTAATAGCACAAGGCACCTGGTGAGCAGGGGAGGTAACTACAAGATGCGACCCTGAAGGTGTCACTGCTTCATCTGGAGCACTAGAGACAGTGGGTGCTATTGATGCTAGCAAGACTGAGGGGCCAACTTTCTGAGTTCAAACTGTGGTTCTTCCACCTGTAAATCAGGAACAATGATAGGACTGGCCTCAGAGAGAACTCATGAGGACTAAGTTGGTTAATGTAGAGTATTTAGATAGCTGCCTAAAACTATGTAACCATTATGTAAAGATAAACTTTTATTAATTTTAATAATCATAATTTAAATGAACTTTCTAGGATATAGTTGCAGACATTTCAATACACCAAAGTCATTTATGTTATAATTTATATGCTATCCAGGAGAGATATTGCAACACAGATGTGCAGGCACCCCCTATCACCCCAAATTAATATTACGGTTATTAATTCAAGACCTATAAAATAGCATGTGTCATTTATAAAACTCTCAAATGTCCATATTTAAAAACTTGCTTAAAATTCTTAAAAATTAAAACGTTAATGGGTTTTGAAGCTTCTTGTTAAAAAAATAACAACTTAAGATCAGTGGAAATGAATGACAGTTTAATATCAAAAAAGATTAAAAGTTGATAGCCAAGTAACAAATGAAATTGTTAAGCAGGGTTGAAAAATTGCCAAGTGCAATGGAAAAATTAACACAGGGATTTTATAATTGTAGTTATTGATTAACTTCTTCTATTAATTCTTATTTTGACAATCTTTAAAGCCAAATATTGGCATATATTAAACTGAAAACCCAATCCTTAAATTGCTGTATCTCAGGGTATTAAACCAAATTTTCTAAAACGTTGAAACAAATTTCACTCACTTTGGCTTTATCCAAATTTTGAAGATATTATTGCTTTATCCTTTAGTTAGAATGATGTTATTATAATGTTGTTTCTGAAGAACATACCATAATTAATTAATGTTAATTCCCCATGTATTTTATCATTTAGATTTCTACTTTTAGTGTATTTCATGAAGGACATGAAACATTCGTATTGAATGACATATACAAAAAGTTGAAGATGTGTTAATCTTCTTTTCTTAGACTGATGGAAGTAATCAAACATGTTTATTATTTATCTTAAGTGAAGTTTAAATAATAAAATCTTGTATACTATTAAACTATGTATAACTTTTACTTGTCACCATCTTTTCTCTAAGCCTGGTTTAGAGGTAAAATCTTTTCAAATTGTGTGTCTTCAACTTCCAACTTGCTCACCTTCTTTTGGTAAGAGCTGACCATGTACTATTAAGGACACGAATACTGTATTCCTTCTTCCCAGGGCGTTTATATAGTCACAGGGAGGACCTTAGCCTACATTTTGGACTTCCTTATGCTTTAAGTTTTCTTTCTTTGTGAAAGGTAAGTAGAAGAGGAAGAAATGCATTGAAAGAAGTTTTGCTGCAATTCAACTACCTGATTGACCTTGACTTCCTCAATCAAAGTATCCTTCTACATCATTCATTTTAGCATTTTTCCTTTTTCCTTACTATTTTATTTATTTATTTATTTTTCTAGTCATTTTTTTTTTCTTTTCTATCATCCATTTGATTTTTGTCACAGATAGATTTTAACAGCTTGCACTGTATGTTTAATAGAGCTTCTATTAACAGATTGGTGTAAAGAAATTAGGGGACCAGGCCGCTCATGCCCATAACCCCAGCACTTTGGGAGGCCAGGGCGGGCGGATCACGAGGTCAGAAGATTGAGACCATCCCGGCTAACACACTGAAACCCCATCTCTACTAAAAATACAAAAAATTAGCCGGCCGTGGTGGTATGCACCTGTAGTCCCAGCTATTCGGGAGGCCGAGACAGGAGAATCGCTTGAACCGGGAGGCGGAGGTTGCAGTGAGCTGGGATTGTGCCACTGCACTCCAGCCTGGGGGACACAGCAAGTGTCTGTTTCAAAAAAAAAAAAAATTAGGATAATTATATTCTTATATTCATTAACATATATTGATGGACCCCCTGCCATGAATAAGGGCAGAGATGGTAGCAAGTTAAGATGAATCAATTGGATTTCATGCCTTCAGGACCTTTCACTCCAGCATAGGATAAAAAATAAGAATATACATAATTATAATCAAAGGCCATACGTTTAAAACTGTGAAAGCTTCCTTCCGTATTTCAAAGAACAATCAACTCTGGCACAGTTGATCTATGGTGACTTTGTGGGAGCAGTTGGCATCTGAAAAACATCTTAAAAGACAGTCTATAACTTGCATTTGGGTCTTTTCACTTACATGTTATGGAAGAAGAGAACTAAAGCCTGTGTCTGCTGTTTCCTGGACCCTCCCCTATGTACATTTTTCCACTGCTAACTTTAATCTGCAGCCTTTCACTGTAATAAACCATTACTAGGAGTGTATTAGTGTTTCTAAATTCTTTGAGTCCTCTTAGCTTTCACTGAATCTGATGTTTGTGTTAGGACCCCCCACCCCTAAAAAAGACAATCTAGAGTTTGTTCAGCAGGGACATTCATGTGGCCAGGCCCAATATATTCAGAAATGCTGACTTCCTTACAAAGACCAAAAGCTTTATAATTTTCAAAAAACTCCAACCCTAGTTTGAACAATACATAACAAGTTTTGAGTGAACGCTTAGCGCTGTCTCATCATGAGCTCATGGCTTGGAGGACATTGGCAGGGCCACACACGTGCCCTCCCTGTAGCCAAATGTAAGCCGGTTTACAGACATCAGGAGGTTGCCACTGCAATGCAGTCATTCTTGACCTCTGTGAAGAAATTCTTCCAGTTAAAAATGTATTTATGTCCACAAGCATCCTCTTTAAAATGCAACCACCCTGTGGAATATTTTAAGCCTCACAGAAAAGTCACCTTTATTTTAGCATGAAGTGGCTTAAAAATCAGATTACTTTTCTTCAAACATCAGATATAATTTCCATTAAGGAAATAGAAGTCTTTATAGTGATTGATGGAGAGAAGTTATTTTGGCATAAAAGGAAAATGTGCTTGGGTGGAATACCAGAGCAGACAGCTCTGAGTTGTCAGAGAGAAGAACTTGTGGGGAGCAGAGGAGAGGGGACCTCAAAAGCTGGGAGAGAAATGCAAAAAAGCAGCAATGTAAGAAGCATATTTTAACCACTTACACTTTTACTACTAGCTACCCCTACAGAGTGATTGTGATTAAGAAAACTCTTACAAAATAATTTTTAACCCTCTCTGAGTCTTCCATGTATCTTAGCTTGATTTTTTTTTTTTTTTTTTTTTTTTTGCCCTCAATTACATGTCTACACTAGATCAAGTGCACCATCTACCAGATCAAATGCTCGTTTTTCAGCAGGGTGTAAACTGTCACTTAAGGATGTTTGGGTCAATGTCTACCTATAGATACTGCTCTCACTGTACTTGAGGCAGTATTGGAGAACTTATATTTTCTATGGAAGACCTAGAGCATTATTGGAAAAGAGATGGCTTTGTTTCCTTTCATATTAAATGTCAATGTGGTGATTTAAATCCTCGCCTCTGTTTTTCTATAGAACCCAGTTCAGGGCTGTGTCTCATCACTTACTATCCTGTGTATTAATGATCATTTCATCTACTCCTCACCAGACTGCAAAGTTTTTGAGGAAATAACTCCTTCATTCTCCACTGTCTACCCAGACTAAGTATGAGCTAACAATGAATAAATGAACAAATGCCTTCTTTATATATCTTGACTAGTCTATATGTTGTTAGTATTATATTTAAATACCACTTTTTCATAAGAGTTGTGGATTATAAAACTGTGAAGGGATTGTTTATTTGTTTGGTTGTGTTTTTTTCCTAAAAAAATTAATACTTAGGGCAGGGCACAGTGGCTCACACCTGTAACCCTGGAACTTTGGGAGGCCAAGGTGGGCAGATCACGAGTTCAGGAGATCGAGACCATCCTGACTCACATGGTGAAACCCCATCTCTACTAAAAATAAAAAAAAATAAAAAAATAAAATTAGCCAGGCATGGTGGCGGGCACCTGTAGTCCTAGCTACTTGGGAGGCTAAGGCAGGAGAATAGCGTGAACCCGGGAGGCGGAGCTTGCAGTGAGCCGAGATTATGCCACTGCACTCCAGCCTGGGTGACAGAGCAAGACTCTGTCTCAAAAATAAAGACATAAATAAATAATAATAATAATACTTGGACAGGAAGACCACAGCTATCACTTCTAGATCTAAACATTCTTCAAGATGAGTGGAGACAGAGGTAGAGTGTGAGCTGGATGGATATAGGAGTGGCCTTACTTGGTTGTCCGCATACAGTTGCTTCGTTTCTTTTTGATCATGACTGAAGATGACATTGGGAATAAATAAACATAGACATTTGAGTTTCATAGCCACTTAACTCCCCAGTTTTGTTTCTCAACTTAGTTGAGAGGTGATTCCATAGCCATAACTTTAATAACATTACCATCACCAGCTTAATTGTGGCTGCTACAATGTCAAGAAACTCACAAAGTTAAAATGTAAAGAAACTTTAGAGGATGGTCTGGTGTGGAGAAGATTGATGTTGATACGGTTCGTGTATCTTTCCAAATTCCATGGGCCTGTGCTCTGTCATCAATTTGCTTTAAGGACTATGTCTGAAAAAACATATTGTGTGTCATTACTGAAATACTCAGCAGTGGTTTGGTTTCTGAATACTTTTAAAGCATTCTCTCTCTTTTCTGCATTACACCATAAAATATATCTTAGCATATTATTATTTTCACTTGCCATTTGTTTAATATATGAGAATATATTATAGCACATGCCTTAAAGAAATATGTAGAGGGAAAAGAGAAAGAGAAATCAAAATAAAAGGTTATATTAAAATGGTTAAATTGATTCTTTAAATACACATTTATGAGAAGCCATGCAAACTAGATTAAACTAGTATGTAAGAGAGTGTATCTTATCAAAACAGATTGTGAAGTTGTGTTCTGTTTTCCATATTACTGCCATAGTTCAATATTTTGGGATTTCTATTTTGAAAATGCATTCAGTGCCAACTTGTCACCACTAAGAAATACTCCCTATATCTGAAGGCTAAGGTGACTTACTTCCTTTATTATTCTTCTGACCAAATAGTTAAGAATTAAGTCTCAAATAATATTTTTAAATTTTTTCTCAATAGTATAATTTTTTATGTTTAAAATACGACAATCTAATTGTCATCTTTAACGTATTAAAATTGTTCATATCCAGTTTTTATTTTATTATTTATTTATTTATTTGAGACAGGGTCTCACTCTGTTACCCAGGCTGGAATGCAGTGGCATAATCTCAGTTCACTGCAACCTCTGCCTCCCAGGCTAAAGTTATCCTCCCACCTTAGCCTCCCGAGTAATTGGAACTACAGGCCCACATCACCACGCCTGACTAATTTTTATATTTTTGGTAGAGACGGGGTTTTGTCATGTTGGCCAGGCTGGTCTCGAACTCCTGACCTCAGTTGATCCACCTGCCTCAGCCTCCCAAAGTGCTGGGATTACAGGCGTGAGCCATATATTCAGTTTTTAAAAGATCACTAGAATTCAAATGTTGCCAGTCTTTAAGTATGGGTCACTGTCTTATGGAGGGCCTCTCTTGGTAGATGTCCCCAATAGCAGGGCCTTGTTATACAGGTTGAAAGAGAGATAATCCTGTGACTAAGAGACCAGAGAAGCAGCAGATTTTTTCATCAGATTTCAAGTCAATAGGAAGACAAAAAGAAGAAGGAAGAGAAGGCATGAACAGCATGTGTGTGAAATATAATCTTAATAGTGTGCATCTTTTAAGTCAGGATTCTGTCTGCTGTTGGCCAAACTAAATCATTATTATCTGATGGTTGGAAAAAAATGAGGACATTCCTTGGTTTTCTCCAAAAAATTATTTTAGTGTTGCTTAATTACCCTTAGGAGACCTTAATGATCAACACTGTATCAATAGAGAAAGTGCAATTTTATTCTCGTACACTACAGTGATGTTTTTATGCAGTGTGTTCACAGAATTATTTATAGTTCTTCAGTTCTAGATGACTGATAATACAGAAAAGCTGAGATAATCCCTGCTTCCATTAGTTTGGGTGGAACCTTTCTTAAAAGACTTGAGTCATACTGAATACCTTGAATTACTACCAAGTGCTGGTGATCATCAAGCTTGAGTTAATACCAATGCTATTGTACTACAGAGAGGAGAAATGCAGGAGAAGACTCGTTATCTGGTAGGTTTTAGTATGTGGCCTGCTGAACTCCAAGCTCAAACTCCAACTACTTTTAAGTAATGACGTTAAAAACCATATTTTCCATATATCTGTGGAAACCTAGCACGTAAAGAATAAGGTAGAGTCTACTGAACCTATGGAATGTTACTAAGTATTAGATGTTCTATTTAATTTTCAGTTTGTTTAATGCTGGGGACAATTTTACTTTCTCCTACCTGTGAAAAAATTATGCCAGTAAGCCTTGTGATTTTTGTTCTCCCCCAATACATACTTCTACATAACTTTAGTATGGGAAAAGTGATATTAACAAAAACGTTCTGGAACAATTATAGATAGAATGTGGTCTGGTGTGACAGATATTTTATTTCTTCACAACATTCATTCTCTGAGGATTCACCGTGGATCAGATATTCTGTAGTTTCTGTGGTAGATACAAAAACTTTACAAGGTATATTTTTCCACAAAGAGGTTAGTTAGATTAATAGTGAGAGGATACACCAAAGAACATGGAAATGATTTTTAGAGAAATGAGAGCAAATACTAAAGTGTTGAATTAAGTAAAACAAGAAAAATAGTTCCTCCCACCTTCAAAAACATTAGTGAGACCAGGATTGTGGAGGGCACCTTGGCAATGGGCCTTGCAGCTCAAGGAATGGATAAAATGTGTACACAGTGAGAAGAGAAGAAAGTGTCTACACAGAAGTTAGTTTCTGTTTAATTTAATATTTTCTCTTTACCTCGTTCTAGTCAAGATGACCTGAAGCTCTCTAGTCAAGAACCAGCCAGGCAAGTTCCACTTCTTAGAGCTGTTAAATCCTTCTCTTGTTAATTCTGTTGATTGCATTTGAATCTCCATCCAGATATTTGCCCTACCTTAATTTCATGTTAACATGTCATGGGCTGAAGAGGCAGTATTTTTTAAATGCATCTGTAAGTTTCATTTATGACAGAATTTCTGTAATAAAAGTGTAGTCAAGAGTGTTGATGGAAAATTAGGGTGACATAAATATGTGAGAACTGGAAAATGTATAATCTTAAACAGTACACATTATTTTTATTATCTCTCTTTCCCACAGGCTGATGAGGCCTGGGATACTAATATAAAAACCAAAATTAGAAACTTCTCCTCTGTGGCTGTTTATTGCTTAGCCTGCAGTGCATGAAAGCTTAATTCTAAAGCTCTAACTCACAAAATCTGACATCGTTTTACCCTCTGACATGTCAAAATCAGGGCCTAATTGTTCCTGTGGTCAGTGAATTATGAAGAAATATACTTTCTAAGATGTATTTTTCATTTCATTTTCCTTTTCGGCTTTACAATACACACATACACAGAGGTTGCCTGCGATTTTAATATGCTCACATCTACAAAAACACACAACACACACGAATTTTCAAATATGAGCACACAGATTTGTAAACATATACTTGAAGATTTGTTGCAACACAATTCATTCTCAAATCTATTTCCTGTTATGCTTATGATCAAGATCTATAACTTATCGGAGTTGATTTATTTGTTTTGTACAAGACTGAATAAAGCTAAAGACCAAGAATATGATGGGTGTTGCTAAAATAAACTTCTCAAGAGACGTCAAGTTTTAATATTCCATATTTCAATTATTCCCTGTTGAAATATAAACATAAAGGAACCATTAATTATATAAAATTAGAAATATATTTGTAACTTTCAGAGCTGTCACCGAATACATATTGGAAGGCAGGTTATTTAGAGGATCCATGTAAGATAGAAAAGAACTATGCACAGAACATCGATGATGAAGCAATTATGTGGAGAAAGTAATCTGCCACAGGTCACCCAGATAGGGAGGGGGAAAGTGATGGCTCAGTCCTCAATCACTTTTACTTCACTTTCATTACAAAGTCAAACATGTTCTGTAAAAGCAGAAATCTCTGTACTCTTTTGACATCTAACTCCTTCTACTACCCTCATTTACCTTCATACCTGTCTTATACAGATGTGTGCCTGTCTTAAAAATCACAAAATGTTAATGTTAGAATGGACATTATCATGTTATTTTAGTTATCAGCTGCTGAGCTATATTCTATTTTTGAGTTCCACTCTCTCTGAAAATCTACAAAATCAACAAAACTTTCAGTGCACTTGGAGGTGGGTTTTAACATTTTTAGGACTTAATCTCACAGCCTGATCCCTAACTCATCTACTTTCCAATTCTGGCTGAAGGAGCAGCCACCATCCAAAGGTGTAGACAAAGTTTCAATGAGCAGAAACTCTTAATTATGACATAGTAACATTAATTATTTCTACCTTATGTTTTATGCTTTTGGAGATAACATAATTCCAAACTTATTATTATGACCATAAGCATTAATATTTGTATTATTAATAGCAGTGTAGGACCTTAATTTATAATTTAACCATTCACATTTTAGTCTTTAATCCTTGCTGAATTCCAAATGTTTATACAGTGTTAGGGGTCCATTTTCATTTATCTCCACATGTAGTGATTTATGGTTTCTATGTACCCTCTGCTAAGTAACCTGGCCTTACTCCATTACATATTTAGTTTCCATATATATATACATCTGTCTCTGAGGATTTTTAATTTCATTCCACTGGTCAATGTATCTGTTCTTGCTGTTGTAACAGACTACTGCTACTGCTACTACTACTACCACTGCTACTACTACTACCACTGCTACTACTACTACCACTGCTACTACTACTACTAAATTACTGTTATTATTGCTTTTTAGTATTTCTAAACAGCTTTCTAAAATATATGTTATTAAGTTACTGTTTTAAGTAAAACGTTTTATATAGAGATTCATTCATATACATATTGAGCTTATGTTTTTTTTTTTTTTTGCATGTATCTTAAGTGATCTTGAAATCAACATTATACCAACCTGATAAAATAGAGTGAAAGTTTCTGATCTTTCTCATTTGCAGGAGCACCTTATATAAGATGTAAATTAGATAAATGTTTAACATTTGGGAGAAATCCAGCATACAACAATCTGATTTGGAGACTCCAATGATTTTGTTTATGCTTAAAATATCTATTTCTCTATACAAACTTTCATTTTATCTGCCCCCATCTAATATTTGGCATGTTTCCAAATAAGTTAAAACAAAATTGATCAAATCTTTTAAAATATATCTTTGTTTCCTATCTTCTATGTTTCAATTATTTCTTTTAAATTTTTAAAATTAATTTGTGTTTAGTTTTGAACCATGAAAAATGAATTCATTCAAAGTCACCAAAGTAAAAGTAGTCATCTCTTAGGCACATAGTTTTCAGTAATCTGATTTAAACCCAACAGACTATATACATATTTAAGTCAGGGTCCCTCTCTATTGCCCAGGCTGGAGTGCAATGGCACAATCATGGCTCACTACAGCCTTAACTTCCCAGGTTCGAGCGATCTTCCCAAGTAGCTGGCGACTACAGGTGCATGCGTCCACTCCCAGCAAATTTTTGTAGTTTTTGTAGTTGTGGGGTTTTGCCATAAGAGAATTGTGTGAGTCAAGATGCAGATGTCACATTAGTTCACGTCATTTCAATTCAGATTTCCTGAGCCTCTACTTCGTGCCGTGATATAAGCAAGGTGCTAAGTCTGTGCTGCAAACAGCAGTCATCCTATCCAAACTGTACATTTATAAGTGATGCAACAAAGGCATATTGGGGTTCAGGAAAAGCCATGGAATATATGTGTGTGTGTGTGTGTGTGTGTGTGTGTGTGTGTGTGTGTGCGCGCCCACGCGCGCGCACATCAGGCAGAAAATTATGCTCACATTTTCCAGTGAGCCCCAGTGGATCCTCCACCACCATGCTCTTTCCATGTTGTGTCCTTTCCTTTGCTGTGTCCTTTCCACCCCACCCTTCCAGAGGGATCTGGATGGAGATGCCTATGCTGAGTGGAATGAGGCCTGAGGTGCTGTTAGAATTTAATGAATAAGGGCAACTATGGTAACATTCTTTCAATCCACAAAACAAAGATTAGATCTTGACCTACAAAAAATGTGGATAGCTCCTCTGTTGAGAAACCCTGACACCAGATCTATTAACACCTTTCCTACGGCCACTTTATGTTTTGAAACTTTGCTACTGTTTGGTGATGACATCACCAACTCGGATGAATATAAATGTTCATTTTCAAAGACGTTAAAGGCATCATTCTCTTATTTCTAATAATTAAATAATAAATGTGGAGAGACACACAGACACACACACACAAACACACACACACACACATATGCACGGTTTCCATAGATTTTTTTTTTCAGACAAACCCACTAAAATCTCATAAACATTATAATTATTATTAACTCCTAGGAATAATATCTACATTTAAGGAAAGAGTAATTTTAATTTAAGTAGACACATTTAATGATGCAAGTATGGACACTTCATGCAAACAAATGCCTTTACACTTACTCAAAATAAATAATGGGAAATCCACACGTAAGCTTATGACAAGGTCTTTAATGGTCTTATTTTGCTTTGGTTTTAGCTTTCTAAATAAATAAATCCCTGCACACTGTGTATTAGATTCACCTGGAGGTGTTATTTCAAAATGTATCCAGGGCTTTAGCCCTAGACATGTTGATTAAGACTGGGGTGGGCTCAAGAATTTGCATTTTTCACAAATTCCAAGGTGATATTGATTTTATTCTTAGTAGATCTTCTAATTAAAAAGAAGTGTAACCCTCTGCAATTAACAGAATAAAGTCAAAATCTCCATCACAGGATTCAACAGAGGGATGACAATCTGGACCAACCACCATGTGTAGCTTTGGGACCTAATGTTACTCTTGTTCTACAGTAGACTGCCATTCGTGTGTGAAATGTTATCTGTTCTCTGAATATACCATTCTCTTTGGTATGTTTGCCCTTTGGTCTTGCTGTATTTTCTGGCCAGAAAGCCCCTCCACCTGTACAGTTTAGAAACTGGCCACTTACCCTTCAAGGTCACATTCCAATAAAGTTTCTTCGAAGAAGAGTGCTGCCTATTTCCAAATTTAAGCGAATGAAATTGAGGATTGAGGAAATCTCAAAATTCCAGTACATTTGTTTCATAATGCAATCGAAGATCCTTCTGATAATGTTCCAAGTGCTTCCAATGGCTCCATGAAGTGGTATGAGACTCAATCTGAATTTTGAACCACAGAAGTGTATTCATTGTCCACCTGATATCTTTTTTATTTTATACCATGATTTCCCTGTAATGAATCACTTGTGTCTCTAAGAGTTTTTCACGTGGATTTTAATAATGTGCCAAATCACAAAAAAATTTGGCTTAACACTTCTGAGCATTATACATTGATACACAGTTAAAATACAAATAGTTTAGATAGGAGGAAAAGTCAGTATAAAGGAATGAAATGTTTTTCTAAAGCTCAACATTCCCTAGAGATTTTAATTCTCATATGTATTGGTATAATTCTCTCTTATTAAGAAATGTCTTAATTTAAATTATTATGATTTTATCAGATTTGATTTCGTGTGTGTGCTCTGTGTGTGTGTGGGGTGTGTGTGTGTGTGTGAGAGAGAGAAAGAGAGAAGAGACAGATGATCTGATGTGTATTCCTAAGTTTACAAGATTCCAAAACTTCTCACTTATAAATACATAGTTCACAGAGTGATGCTTTTGGTACAGAAATCTTAATGAAGCTTAAAATCTAAGTTTCTGTGAAGAGGTACGATCTGTTTAATCTGCTTCAACTAGTGGTGGATGCACCATCACTGCCCAAAAGGGAGAAAGTCTGGCTGCCTGCAGTCTCCCCTAAAGGTTGAGGAGTGATATATGGGTGCTAAATAAAGGCTTATCAGGCTACTGTACATCAGAGCACTGATAAAACTTCCTCAGGAAAGCACCAAATGAAAAAAGGAACTAAGAAATGTTGGTTTGTAGATATGCCATTACAATGGAACTCATCTAAATGACAGCATGGCTTAAGTGAGGCATTTTTACTCCCCAGTCAGGAAATTCTAAAGCAGAAACTAATGCCTATCTTAACTCTTGAGATGTGGCCAGAATTCAGGTTGTTTTTCTAGTGTGTGCTGGTTTTCTCCGACATGTGAATTTTGGGAGATAAGAACAGAAGAGCATATTAGCTCCAGCATGTGGCACTTGTCAGGTTAACAAAAGGAGTGGGAGGCTTCGCACAAGTCTCCATTTTCCCTGATACAGCTTCAAGTTGAGAACAGAAGAATGTTCATATTTTACATCGTGATGGGAAAATGGGGAAGAATAACAGGTGTGTGAACCTAGAAACAGAATCTGTTTCTTTTCACTTTTTATAACAATAGGATCTAAAGGCACTCTTAAAGCTCACTCCAAGGCCACAGGGCCTTGCTTTTGTATCTTATTTTGTTTTCATTGTAACTTTCTGCTTTTTTTTGTATTTTTTTAAAGAAATCTATATTTTGTCCCATTATTTAATGGCAAGTTGCCTTTAAAATGTATCTGGCCCCATCACGGATATACTAAGGTATGTGATTTTTGCATAAGCAATCACAGAGAATGGAATTTCTTAAGTTAACTATGTCTTTCTCACTAATTTCCATCAAGAGCATGAAAGCTGCTATTTAGGTGATCTTTCAGATGATTAGTGTAGTCGTCCAGGAAGTCTTTTTGTTATCTAATCTAAGTCTCTCTAGCTATAATTCCCCCTAGTTTTTTTTTTTTTTTTTTTTTTTTTTTTTTTGTTTGTTTTTTTTTTTTTTGATGGAGTCTCACTCTGTCACCCAGGCTGGAGTACAGTGGTGTAATCTTGGCTCACTGCAACCTCTGCCTCCCAGGTGCAAGCAATTCTCCTGCCTCAGCCTCCTAAGTAGCTGGGATTACGTGTATGTGCCACCACACTCGACTAATTTTTTTTGTAATTTTAGAAGAGATGGAGTTTCACCATGTTGGTCAGGCTGGTCTCGAACTCCAGACCTCGTAATCCACCATACCCCAGCCTCCCAAAGTGCTGGGATTACAGGGGTGAGCCACTGTGTCCATCCCTTGTTTTGTTTAGGTGAGAAAATAAGCCTATTTCCATATGGAGGGCAGTGGTAGTGAAGTTGTATTATGTTTTGCAAAATACTGAAAGCAAACAGGGAGGGAAGCAGATTAACATGTTTTAAATCATTTATGCACTAATATTGTATACAATGTGTGTGTGTGTGCATGTGTAAAGAAAGAAACTATACTGCATATATCACAGTAAGGTATTGTATTCATATATTGCTCAGGCAGAGGATATTTAAACAGCCTGGATTAATTCACTCATCTTGTTTGTTCTGAGAAACAAAGACTGAATTAGTTACAAATAAACAGTTTCCCGAAATTGTATTATTGTAGCCTCATTTGAGTGTCTCACAATTGTATATGTGTTGCATTTATCACAAATGTTATATTTGAACACAAGGTGGACAGTTATAACTTGCATGAACAAACCTATAGTAAGCCATATCTAGAAACTTAGCTTTCCAGATGAAACAGCCACTCTAGCTATGTAAAGTGATAGGAAACAGATCAATCCTATCTTAGCCACTGTAGTCAAATAATGATGGTTGCCTAGGACGACATTGACATCAACATCAGTTATTTCGATAACTGCATAATCAATATTTATGGGCTTAATCAAGAGAGACACGGCACCTGGATTTGCTGCATGTGAGAAGGGAGGGCAATGTCAAGGTGGATTTGGCGAAGTCCAGGTGGGGAAAGCAGAGTAAATCAGCAGCAAAGTCAACAAGCAATCTGCTCACAGATGCACAGTATTCGGCTGCTTTATAGAACACAGCTTTATTATTTGTCTGTGATGGAATATCAATGTTTCCATTTTGGACAAAGTGTAAACAATTCTTTAACTTTTTAAAATTAAAAAAAAATAGCCAGTTTGCATTTTGTATTTTTTATAAAAGGCATATAAAAATGCAAAGCATCGTTTCTGTCTTTGAGAAGTTTTGAATCTTGTTGATGAGCCAAGAAATGTAAAAGAAGCAATTATAAGCAGGATTTGAATCCTACCTGTATCTCTAATTTTTTGTGTTTACAAGTCAATTATTGTGCCTAGGCTAAAATAAAGACAAAACAGACTACACTGACTCTACATTCCAACCAAATTTACTAATTCAATGGTTCCATAAAATGTCAATGAATATATTCCAGAAAATAAGAGTCAAAGGAATTTCAACAATGAAGGAAAGGAAGAGTCAGTCACATGTGGTGAAAGAAGGGTTGGATTAGCAAGCATTTGATTGGTATTAAAAGCAAGGATAAGAATTTGCTGGAGAGGTGTGAAGGAGTGAGGGTTATTATAGGAAAAAAATGAAGAGAATAAGGAAACAGACACAGGTGAAAAATTAACATGAGATCACCTGGGATTGAGAAGATGACATCAACTGCTGGAAATGGAAGTTTTGCACAGAGACTATCAGGTCAGGTCACAGAATGCCGTGGACACTGAAATAACAGGGCTGAGTTTGAAGCCTTTGAAATTTTCAATCAGGAATCCTTTGCTATCTGACCCAGAGAAAAGGAGTGTTTGGAAAATATTCATCTGAAGCAGGGGGGTCTGGAAGGGGCAAGATTAAACTGGTGGCTGTCATTTCCAGATATGACCCAGTCCGTAGAGTGTTTGATTAAAAAACAAAACCGAACGCTAACATCAGCAGGTCCACAACAAACAGAAGATTTACAGTCTCCTGAAACTGCAAAGATCTGGTAGAACAGATTCCACATGGCAACAGTTGGCAGAAACTGAGTCGGTTCAGCTTTCCGCAGCGCTCCTTATCTCCACATTGCTGTGACTGAAGTTGGCCTGCTCCCCATTGTCAGCCTGGAACAGAAAGGTGTTTGCATCAGAGATCACTGCTGTAGGGACCATAGATGGACAGGTGCTTTAGGAAACTCGTGCTGAAGTCTCATCCTGAGTTGAGAAGGCTCTCATTTAGAACAAACATGGAAGGGAAGGGTTGTATGTGAGTTTTGTTTTGAAAGCAGAATCAGTATGTTAATAATTAAGACTAAGGGAACTAGCCTAGGAGACAAAGGACAGGAATTAGCTTACACAATGAGGAAGCTTAAAAAATTGTTTGTGTATATTAAAAATAATAATAAAAAATATGCCTAAGCATGGTGGCTCACACATGTAATTTCAGCATTTTGGGAGGCCGAAGCGGGAGGATCGCTTGAGCCCAGGAGTTTGAGACCAACCTGGGTAACATGAAGGGACCACATGTGTACAAAAAATTTAAAAGTTAGCCCATTGTGGTGGTGCACACCTATAATCCTAGACTACTAGAGAGGCTACGATGGGGGAATCACGTTTTTCCTGGAGTCTAAGACTGCAGTGAGCTGTGACTCTGCCGCTGAACTCCATCCAGAATGACAGAGTGAAACGTCT
The DNA here is from genome assembly GCF_007565055.1 of Rhinopithecus roxellana. Taxonomy (NCBI): domain Eukaryota; kingdom Metazoa; phylum Chordata; class Mammalia; order Primates; family Cercopithecidae; genus Rhinopithecus; species Rhinopithecus roxellana. The sequence continues at coordinate 7,556,833 of NC_044566.1, forward strand.
TGTTCTAAAAAAGAAAATAAAAGTAACACTTTTGAAAGTCCTCAGATAGAAGACTCTTACTTGCTTTATTTTATTAGTATAGTATATGACAAATTAAAAATATTAGATTTATTTCAGTGTTTATTTGTCACTTACACAAGATTTTAGGTATACACAGGTTGACCCAGAAAAGAAACAGATGCTAAATCCAAAATATTGTCCTGCTTCATGCCTACATTACTTTTGAGTACACATATTTCTTCTGTAACCCTTTATAAGGAGTTTTCAAAATATAATATGTTCTTAATAACTTACATTAAATAATTCAATGGTAAAAACAAGTTATAATATATTGAATGTTGGTTGGCCAATAGTTTTTGTAAAACATATTTCAATTCTTATGTTAGTTTGGCCGATTGAAAGTAAATATGCTTGGTAGAAAACAGTCTAAGTGAGATATTATTAATGACATAATATGTCTGAAGGTCTGGTACTAATGCTGGATCAGGGATATAATTTTTGAACATGAAGAGCTACTAAATGTAACTGAATTTAGACTGGGAAAGTTTTCCAACAATCCGCTGGGTACTAGTTTAGTTCCATGGCTGCATGACCCAGCTATTTGCCGAAGGAGAGGGAAATGATATGTAGCTGACTGTCAAATCATGTGCTATTTATTGTAGTTATATTTTGTTTGTTTTACTCGCTAAGTGAATTGTGAGTTTCTGCAAATCAGAACATTGTTTACTGTTTGTTTGTACTGCTGTGCTTAATTTGAAACCACCTAATGAGTGATTTTTGGAGTCAACCCAATTCATACATGATTGGTAGATTTAAAAAATAATTTTACATTGTGTCTTATTTAGTTTTGAACTCTTGGTAGATTTTAAAAAATAATTTTACATTTTGTCTTATTTAGTTTTAAACTTTGATCCCAAGATCTGAAGATTGCTTCAAAAACTATAACAGATTTCTGAAACTGAGTAAATTTGCTTCAATTGTCTATTAAAAGTTTTAAAGTACAATAAACAAAAAAATACATTAAGTAAAGCAGGTTCAAATTCACGTTTCCAGTAAACTTTGTATTTGCAGTACATTTATGTAGACAAAACAAGTCCATGATAGTTTAAACAGACATTCACAGCAGGTGATTCCCAGACCATGGGCAGGATTTGGTTCCTGTTTATTTTCTGAGTTGTCTTGGATGCTCTCCTTCCGGTTATGTCTTCTTCTCTTTCTCATGTATCATGTCTTATTTCAACTCACCTGACAGCATGTCAAGCATTAGCAGCAGAATAATCTGTATGCACAGTGGGAGCGAGAGGCAGACCAAATACACATTGAATAAGGAAAAAGAAGTTTCCAGCAGTTGATACATTATTCTCCCTAGCAAAGGGCTAGATTTGCTAAGCATATGGAGACATGCTTAAGGATCAATAGGGAGAACTTTGAAATATATGCCCATCCTGTGAAAAGTTATATCTTGACTGAGGATATGTTTTGATAGTATAAGTAATATTCTCATAAAATTTTTGGAGTGACACATGAGAAATGAAGGAAATCATAATATAAAAAGCACATGTTAAGTGCTTGCCAATGACTGAGCCATCCTTTTGCCTTATAAAGACGTTGATTTTCATTCTATCCTGATCTTTTATAGTAGTTGAGTTCTATATATCTTGAAAATTCCTAAGAGAATAAAACATAGCTAAAATTAGTGTAATGCGCTTAAGTTAGAGAAAAGCAAGTTACCCTGGATCTTGGATAAATATACTTGGTTTAACAAATTTCTCAAGATGTGTCCACAAGGATATCATTTTCCTTACCAAAATATAATGCATACCTTTATTTATTTGATTTTTTTTTAACCTCAGAGCTTCTAGGAAAGATTCAAAAAAGACATTCTGCTAGCCTTATGTTTTACTATGTTTCCATAAATTCTAACATTTACTTCAAATATTTATCCCCAAGGCTCATTTTACATGTATCAGCTAAGGGAGATGAGTCAGAAGGAGACCTTGTAATGAAGATCCCTCTTCTTTTTCTTATATTCGTAACAATCAGATAAATGGTTTCTGAATCATCGAGTAGACCCCCGAGAACTCAGCAGGTGACTCCAAATTAAATGCACAACCTTCCAAGATGACATTTTCCTTAGAAAATCTCAGCATCTAACCATACCAATTGGATTAAAATCAAGTTTCTTTTTGATAAAATATACCTCATTAAATTGTGAAATCAAATATAGCTCTATTAACTAAAATGTAATGGTAGGAATAGAAAAGTGTTAGTGTGCACTGTAATAAAAAGAGATGACAAGTGTGCACAGCTGAGGAACATTCCTTATATTTCCAGGGTCTCTGTGTCAGAAGTTTGATATTACCATAACCTTTTGATAGGTCTTAGTTAACAAATAGTTCATTATTATATTTTATTCATCCTTTAATATTGCTTTTCAATTCATCCTCTTCATTCATAGCTGTCTTTAAAATCAATAGAATCAGTTAAAATATACAGAATATAAAGTAGCAAATACATAGTATTTTCTGGTTAGAATATTATATTGATTTAAGACTTAATTGCATTCTGTGAAATTTAGGTTTAATCATTCCACAAAAACCACTTTTAGAAGCAAAAATGATTAACGTATTCAACAAACATAATTTAATAATATTAGTTTAGTTGACGGAATAGAATTTTATTGTGAAAACCATTCTTACCCTTGCTCTAAAAAGGGAAAAAAAGGCCGGGCACTGTGGCTCATGCCTGTAATCCCAGAACTTTGGGAGACCGAGGTGGGTGGATCGCTTGAGGTCAGGAGTTTGAGTCCAGTGTGACCAATATGGCGAAACCCCTTCTCTACTAAAAATACAATAAAATTAGCCAGGTGTGGTAGTGTGTGCCTGTAGTTCCAGCTACTTGGGAGGCTGAGGCACGAGAATCGCTTGAACCCAGGAGGCCAATGTTGCAGTGAGCCAAGATTGTGCCACTGGACTCCAGCCTGGGCAACAGGGAAAATAAGAACAAATGTAATGACATAATATTTTTAGTTGCCATAGTGGGTTTATTACACAAGCACGTGGCGATTTATATTTAATCATAATTTATTGATTATATTAAAAATCAAGAGACAATGGCCTCACATACAGGGAATGAACATATTTTATTTTGGCTGATTATATTTTGTGAGTAACTGCATTTACATTTCCTTGGTTTTGAACTTAGCCATGCTATGAACAACTGAATAATCTTTATTGTTATAGCTTCAAAATAATTAAAATTATCTAATGGCTCTTAGATTATACAATAAAAATTATAAAACATTATATTAAAAATGTATTAATATTATAAAACCTTACAATAAAACATAATAACATAATGTTGCTTTGGCACGTGTCTGTTTTATATAAAAATCAGAAGGAGAAAATCCAGTTATTTGTTATTTTTTGTAAGATTTTACTAAATTACAATGCCCTCAATAATATGAAGACATAAAATTTACCAAGTGGCCAGGCACTGTGGCTGATGCCTGTAATCCCAGAACTTTTGGTGGCCGAGGCGGGTAGATCACGAGGTCAAGATATCAAGACCATCCTGGCCGACATGGTGAAACCCGTCTCTACTAAAAATACAAAAAATTAGCCGAGTGTGTTGGCGAGGGCCTGTAATCCCAGCTTCTTGGGAGGTTGAGACAGGAGAATCACTTGAAGCCAGGAGGCGAAGGTTTCAGTGAGCTGAGATTGTGCCACCGCACTCCAGCCTGGACAACAGACCGAGACTCCGTCTCAAAAAAAAAAAAAAAAAATTACCAACAAGTTGATCATTTCCTACAGAATTAACGTCACCCTGAAGTTTACCCCTTTGGTATTACAGCTGCTTATCATGTACATAACTCTCTTTTTATCTCGAGATGGGTTAAAGTTAATTGATATCTATAATTTATATAGTAAAATTATATTTGGTAACATAATAAATTCTTCTTATAATACTTTAATGAATGGCTCATTCACCAAAACATAAAAATAAAAATTACAGTATCTCATCAATAATTTGGCAGATATCTCAACTCACTTATTTTTTCTTGTATTGTTAGACTATAAATTACATAAAAGTAACAGTATTCATTGCTAAACAGTAAAATAATTTTTTCTGTATTTACATCTAGCTTGTTATTTTAGTAATAAAAATGTTTTCAATTTGCATGCATTGCAGTCACATCTTTTAAAAATCTGAGATTTCTTGATTTTCTGCAAATTCGGCATTTTAGTCTGAATTATTAAACTTAAATGACACCTCTCTGAGATTTATGTTCAAAATTTTGGATACTTCTAAAAGGATGTGAGCATTACTGCAGGGTAGGTGGTAAACTTAGACTTTGGAATACAGATTAGATGAGCCGTTCTATCTGGCCACTCCCTGTAACACAGTTTCAGGGACTTGAACATTCTGATTTGAAAAACAAGTATGAACAGTCAGACGTATTGTGATCTAATGGTAGAGTATTTATGTATAATCTTAAGTTACAAAATTATTTGCTGAAAACTTTAAACAATCATATCTTTAATATATATAGCCTTATTTAAATATTTATCATTTAATCATCTGTCTTTCTTTCCAACAATGCTGAAAAATAAGTCAGTTATCTTTTCCCTCATTTGGGGACCATGAGAATTTTCTTTTTGAGGAATACTTTTTTTTTTTGTTTTTTTTTTGGGGGGAGCAGATCTGTGAGCTCAAATTTCTTAGGTTTAATCTAAGAAATTCCAAAAGTGTTACTCTCAACCATGAGAGCTTTTTGATAGGAGCGAACTGAAGATGATCTGGCTTTGGAACATTACCAGTACCTTTCACAACGTTTTCTTCATGAAAGTCAGAATGTCAGTGCTGTTGCTAAAATTTCTGGTTTAAATATATTTTTTTTTTCCAGCTGAAAATACAAGGCAAACACTGCCATTCAGAAACATTAAAAATTCTTAGTTTTATTCTCATGTTAGGGTTCAGTATCAGTGGATGGAAGTAAAATAGTGTGCACATCACTCAAAATAATCAATATACTGAGAGCTGGGAGCCTTACTTTGAGTTCTCACTTCTGCTTTTATGTAAGCCTTGTTACCTGTTTGGAATGTTTTTCTACCTGATATAGGAAATGAGAAGGTGATATTCCTTCCAGTTGTAATCATGCACGTTTCTATGGTATAAAGTCACTGTATTCTTTTTACCCCCAGCTTTTACCCCCAGCATCAACTGCATGCCAGTTACTGCCTGCGTTCTTCACGTTAACAGTGACATTAAAATTTCAAAATACTCATTTGAGACAGGGATAAAAATGGCAGAGAAATCAAACAAGCTCCCAAAGGCCACAGTGCCCAGTAAGAAACACAAACCGAATAGTATAGGAGTCAAATCAGTAGCCAAGATTTGATTTGTGTGATCACAATAATATAGATCTTAAACCTCAACTGATGGCTACTTAGCTTAATTTTGTGAAAAGAATGAACACAGAGAGAAAGATGGGCCTGATACACACACACACACACACACACGCACGCATATTTAATTGCATTCTACTAAACAGGTACTCTTTCAGGTGACAATTGGCTAGCCTTTTAAAAATTACTTACTTAATGAATTATTCTTTCTTTTTAAACAGAGTCTTTCTCTGCAGCCCAGGCTGGAGTGCAGTGGTGAGATCTGGGTTCACTGCAACCTCCACTGCCGGGGTTCAAGCAATTCTCATACCTCAGCCTCCCAGGTAACTGGGAATACAGGCATGCGCCACCATACTTGGCTAATTTTTTCAGTAGAGAAGAGGTTTCACTATGTTGGCCAGGCTGGTTTCAAACTCCTGGACTCAAGTAATCCACTTGCCTTGGCCTTGGTTGGCCTTTCTTGATAGAACAGTTAAGTTTTAAAAGCAAATGAGAAATACTCTCTTTTTTAAGCTCTCCCTTTGGGATGAAATGGTGACACTATAGCTAACTGCCATCAACTAGACAAAACTCCAACTGTGTTTTTGGCTTTGCATTTGTTATATTTAATACTTGACTCGAGAAAACCTTGTAAAGTGTCTTTTGTTATTACAGAATCTAGAAACCCTAAGCAAACATATCACTCTTTTTCTATATTTTAGGAGAAATGCCATTTGCCCTATCTGTATTTTCAAACTTTTGGGCTTCAAATGTTTGAAGTAAATTAATATTTGTATATTAGTATTTACTTAGTTAGTTTTCTAAGAAATTCAACTTACTAAATGCTTAATGTCAATGTCATTCAAACACAAAGTATATATACTACATTTGATTATGGATTCATTTACAGAGAGAGTCATGGAAAATATAAATACTCATAATTTATAATTTACAAGTCTCAACATTTTGCATATTTTTCAAAAGGGAAATATATATACATGTATACATACACACACATTTAGATATGAGGTACTAAAATATATATAATGTAACTTACTGATAAAACCAATGTATTGCATGAATTGTCAAAATTGTATATTTTTGCTATACTAATTCAACTCTTCTGTGCCACATTATGTTAGAATCATTTATTTCTTTATGGAGCTGTCAGAGCTAGTTTACTCAGTAAAATACTTTGGATATTTACAGTCTTTATATGATATTATACTTAAAACAAATCATATGCAATATAATTCATGTTATGTGTGATGTAATCCAAATGTATTATTTGAAACATTTGTAATGTGTATTCAGTACAAATATACTGAAATAGAAGGTAGGCATCTGACACAATCCATCTCTTAGCTCTTATCGCATTGTATTGAAATGATTTCTATCCAAGTGTCATTGACCTTTATTCTAAGCTCCTATGGGGAATTTCATACCATGTTTCTACAACTAAAATTTAATCCCATACTGATAAATAATTGGTGCTCAATATATGTATGTTTTAGTTGGCTGAAGAAGCAAGCCTTTCCAATTAACAATAAAAATTAAAATTTTATGGAATTTTCCCAATAATTAGAATCAGAGAGAGAGAGAGAGAGAGAGAGAGAGAGAGAGACTGATATCTCAGGCATATCAACCTTGTGGATAAATGGAGGGTTATAGAAATGAATTGACAAACGCGTTCTAAATTGCTTAGCTCTGCTAATTTACTAATTCTCAGGAGAGTAGAAAAGACTTGACATTTATCAAGTGTCTCTCATGTGAAACACTTCTTGCAAGGTAATTTTCAGTCTTTATTCTTTTTAGTACCAAGAGGTATCAAATAACACTGCACAGTTAGCTGCATCTAATTATCCATCTAATTTTTATACTTATACTTTGAAATGTTTCACTAGATGACAATGGTAAACTGTAGCATTTTCAAATTTTACCATATGACAGTTGTAAAAATTAAGTTTACTACTTTTAAACATTCCATTATAATTTATATATATATTTGTTTTCTGATATTATCGAATATGAATGATTTTATATGTGATTAATTTACATAACAAAGTACACCACTGAACTTAAGTCATGAATATGAAATCATAATCTGGTATATATAGACTTTTAGTAATACAATAGCATTTTAGGAGGAATTAGATTATGAGCTGAGTGACAAGGATAACAAATTCTGTCCTGTTTTAATTATTTAAGTCACAGTTTTACTAGTACTAGAAACAATTGATAAAAAAAAAAAAAAAAAGAAAAAGAAAAGGTCTGGTCAGATGTGATGGTTCATGCCTGCAATTCTAATACCCTGGGAAGCTAAGGTTGGAGGTTGGAGAATTGCTGAAGACCAGGAGCTGGACCTGGGCAACTTAGTGAGACCCCGTCTCTACAAAAAATAAAAATAAATTTTAATTTAAAACAATGGTCTCAGAAAATGAGAAATTCTTGACTGGTACCCTGGATAATTTTATGCCTGATTTCAATTTTTCTTACTTTTCTTACTTTTAAAATTATCCTTGAAAGTTTCAGAAGCAGCTTCACACTTAATTTTCATGATTATTTTCAATGTTTCTTCCAAAAATGATCCAAATGGTAATTATTTTATGTGGCATAATTCTCTAGTTGAGGACACACGATGCTTTTACTCCCCAAATAAAATATGGATATATAGCTCTTCATCATATGAGCATGTCTTGCAAGAATCATTTGATATGTTTATGCTGAAATAGAACCTTAATGACTCATTTATATTACCTTACATCCAATTTTATTCTGCTTTACTAAGTGTTTAAATAATACGGTATAATACATTGTTTGAGTTGAACCTCTAACATCCCTCAAACTGGCATCAAAATAATTTGCTTCTCCTAAGATTTAACAGTCACAAAAGTATTTATTATTTAATGAAAAACATTAGATCTGGAAATACAACTTTGCTGTTGAAGCTGATCATTGTACTCTACTTTCTCTTTTTGTAATGCTAACGGTAAGGTATAATTTACAAGTTATATTGTACAAGTTCATAAATGAGGAGTACATTTTGTTTTATAAAAACAACAATAATTGTTATGTTAGTATTTATCACAGGTGGGAAGGCCTTGATTCAACAATCCCTGCCAAGTTACAAGTCTCAAATCCTACTTAGACATATATTACTTGTTTGCATAATGTTAAAGATGCCTTCACGAGAGAGTATATATGCTGACAGCTTTATTTTTGAGCACTTATGCTCATAGATTCCTGCCATATGATTGCATTTTATGGTATAATATGAACATATTCATAATGATTCATTTGAATCTATTCAGTTTTTATATATACTCCATGAAAATGTTATACTTTTAATATCAATTACACGATATGCTCAAATTGTCATTGGTTATTCTGGTCAATTGTTGAGAGACGTTCCTCACTGTTAGTAACAATTTCTACATCCTGGAATTCATAATAATAACAAGAGACATTTAGATAGTGTGATGGTTAATAGTGAGTGTCAATTTGATTGCATTGAAGGATGCAAAGCATTGTTCCTGGGTGTGTCTGTGAGGGTGTTACCAAAGGAGATTAACATTTGAGTCAGTGGACTGGGAAAGGCAGACCCACCCTTAATCTGGGTGGGCACCATCTCATCAGCTGTCAGCACAGCCAGGATAGTAAACAGACTGAAAAAAATGTGACAAGGCTAGACTGGCCTTCCCTCCCAGCTTACATCTTTCTCCCGTGCTGGATGCTTCCCGCCCTCAAACATTGGACTCCAAGTTCTTCAGCTTTGGGACTTGGACTGGCTTCCTTGCTCCTCAGCTTGCAGACAATCTAAAGTGGGACCCTGTGATCGTATGAGTTAATACTCTCTAATAAACTCCCCTTTATATCAATCTAATCTATCTATCTATCTTCTATTACTTCTGTTCCTCTAGAGAACCCTAATACACATAGTAATCCAAGTATTATTATACACATTCTCTTATTTAAGCCATACCACAAACCTATGATGTAGTTGTTATTCTTCCTAGTTTATAAATGAGGATGACGGAAGTTAAGCCATTTGCTTGAGATTTTTTAGCTAACAAGTGACCAAGACAGAAATTAACTTATCTCTATAAATTGTTATCTTCATTCATATTGAATATCAGCTCTAGTAAACAGGATATTTTATGTACAGACTGGGATATACGTGAAACGCAGGCTTTACTCTTATTTATATTCCAGGAAAGAAGAAAAATGATTATATTCTTCTCAGCTTGTTACTTCATAAATGGTATAACTTTTTATTTGAGGATATTATGACAAGAATATTTGGGCTTTGGCTGAAGTGGAAGGACTTTGGCCTACATGTCAAATTTTATTTTTGTAGTAAATATTGTGTCCAAGGTTTCCCATCCTTTAGAGTATTTAAATCCAGGGTTACCCTTCTGTGATTATAGAAGATTTATATCCTGTACTTTATAATGGGAAATTAACTAAATGTTTTTCGATATAATGACCATTAGCTTCCCAAAGGGACTAAAAAAGTGTTAATGAGAAAACACACATTTTTATTGACTACAAACAATAATTTTTGGTGGTCTCATAATCAATTTAAATGTAGAGGTATATTTATAAATATCATTTGCATTTATTGTTGGATTTTTATTTATTTGTTTATATTACTTTTTTTTAATTTCAATAGCTTTTGGGATACAAGTTTACATGTATGAATTGTGTAGTAGTGAAGTCTGAGATTTTAACACACCAGTCACTGGAATACTGTACATTGTATCCAATATGTAAATTTTTATCCCTCACCAAACCTCCCTCTTCTGAGTCTCCATTTACTCTATACGATTTTGCATACCCAGAGTTCTCACTTACAAATGACAACATACAGTATTTAATTTTTCATTCCTGAGTTACTTCACTTAGAATAATGGCCTCCAGTTCCATCCAAGTTGCTGCAAAAGACATTATTTTTATGGCTGATTAGTATTCCATGGTGTATCCACACCACATTTTCTTTTCTTTTCTTTTCTTTTCTTTTCTTTTTTTTTTTTTGAGACGGATTTTCACTCTGTCCCCCAGGCTGGAGTGCACGGTGCGATTTCAGTTCACTGCAACCTCTGCCCCCCGAGTTCAAGTGATTCTCCTGTCTCAGCCTCCTGAGTAGCTGGGATTACAGGTGCCTGCCACCTCACCTGGCTAATTTTTGTATTTTTAGTAGAGACAGGGTTTCACCATCTTGGCCAGGCTGGTCTTGAACTCCTAACCTCATGATCCACCTGCCTCAGCCTCCCAAAGTGTTGACATTACAGGCATGAGCCACCGCGCCCGGCCTATACCACATTTTCTTTATCTACTCATCAGTGGATGGGTACTTAGGATGGTTCCATATTTGCATTTGTGAATTGTGCTGCAATAAACATATACCTGTAGATGACTTTTTAATATAGTGACTTCTTTTTATTTGGGTAGACACCCAGTAGTGTGATTGATGGATTGAATAGTAGATCCACTTTTATTTCTTTACTAAATCTCTACATTGTTTCCCAATGAGGTTGTACTAATTTACATTCCCACCGGCCCCACCAGCAATGTTTAAGCATTGCCTTTTCACCATATTCACAGCAACGGCTATTGTTTGTTGACTTTTCAATGATTGCATTTCTGCAGGAGTAAGATGGTATCTCATTGTTGTCTTAATTTGCATTTTCCTGATGACTTATATGTTTGTTAGCCATTTGTATATCTCCTTTTGAGAAATGTCTGTTCGTGTCATTTGCACATTTGCACACTTTTGATGGGATTTTTTTTCTTGCTGATTTGTTTGAGTTCTTTGTAGATTCTAGATATTAATCTTTTGTTTGATGCACAGTTTGCAAATATTTTCTCCTGTTCTGGAGATTGTCTATTTGTTCTGATAATTATTTCTTTGCTGTGCAGAAGTTCTTTAGTTTAATGTGGTCCCATTAATTTATTTTGTTTATGTTGCATTTGCTTTTGAGGTCTTATTCATTAATTCTTTGCCTAGGCCTATGTCCAGAAGAGTTTTTTCTAGGTTAACTTCCAGAAATTTATAATTTCAGGTCTTAGATTTCAGTCTTTGATCCATCTTTAATTGATGTATGTATAAGTTGAGAGATAGGATTCCAGTTTCTTTCTTCTGCGTGTGGCTAGCCAGTTTTCCCAGAACCATTTATTAAACAGTGTGTATTTCCCCAATTTATGATTTTGTATGCTTTGTCAAAATTCAGTTGGTTGTAAATATTTGATTTTATTTCTGGGTTCTCTATATTGTTCCATTGGTGTATGTGTCTACTTCTATACCAGTACCATGCTGTTTTAGTAACTATAGCCTTGTAGTATAGTTTCAAGTCCAGTAATGTTATGACTCCAAATTTGTTCTTATTGCATAGAATTGCTTTTGTTCGGGCTCTTATTTTGGTTCCATATGAATTTTACATTTTTAAAAAATATTCTAAAAAGTGATATTGGTATTTTGATCAGAGTTGCATTGGATTTGTAGATTGTTTTGGTTAGTATGGTTATTTTCATGATATTCATTCTTCCAACCCATGAGCATGGGATGTGATTCCATTTGTTTGTTTCATCTACTGATTTTGTTCAGCAATATTTTGCAGTTCTCCTCATATAGGTCTTTCACCTCCTTGGTTAACTATATTCCCAGGCACTTTATTTTATTTTTTTATTTTTGCAGCTGCTGTGAAAGGGGTCAAGTTCTTAATTTGATTCTCAGCTTGGTTGTCATTGGTGCATAGCAGTGCTATCGATTTTTGTACAATGATTTTGTAAACTGAGAATTCACTAAATTTGGTTATCAAATCTAGGAGTCTTTTGGAGGAGTCATTCTTTATGAAGTAAAAGAGAAGCAAAGGCCAATGGAGTGTCATCCTCTAAGCCTACCCTTACATCCCAGTTACATTGCTAGCTTACAGAAATCAGCTGAAGGGCATTTGGAAATTCCCTACCCTGACCCAGATAGTCTTTTGATTAAAATCATATGCTTATTAGTTTTTATTTTCCAGATGGAATGAATGAAGACCAAAGGAATGTTTATGTGGAAACTGTGTTTCCCTAATCCCTTCTGCAGTGGTCTTTTCACTGCTGAAATCATTGATACACTACCATTATAAACGAACACATTCTTTATTTGTTCACCTAACCTGCATGTCTTTATTCCTTTGAAGGTTTTCAATATTTTATTTTAAAGCATACTGGAAAGAACAGAAGCATTAAAGAAAAAAAATAAATAAAAGGACTCGCCCCATCCGCCCCCTCTCCCCCACCCCCCCCCACACAGGTACCTTCTTTCTCTATTCATCATTGAGGACACTTGGTCAGTAAAGGAATTTCTCATGATCCCTCCTCCTTTCTCTACAGAACATAGATTTGCATATCTGAAGCCAGGCTTCACATGACTGTATTCTATAATAGCACACCAAGAACGCTATTAAAATCAATGAAAACTTCAAAATATAAAGAATATAGCTAGAATCAAGGTAGTGATCAGGTGATCAATATAATATTAGATAAGTGAAGGATGGTAACTTTTATACACTAACTTTTTGAAAGGTTCAATGAATTGTCTCGCATTCTATGGCAAGTTTGTATGAAGACTACCTGGAACTGAGCTATCTACAATTTGGTTGGCAGGGGAACCATGTTTGTGAATTTGGTTCCCCCTGCTGTATTGTAATGCTCAGCAAACTGTAACTTTTTCCATGAAATATAATAATTACATAAATATAAAAAAGCAAACTTTTTGGTACATTAACTATTGCACCAATTTGTGTTGTTTGACTACTATTAATAATAAAATAAAACAACTTTACTTGCCTGATCGAAGCAAAAACGTCAATGTGTAAGGATGATGGGGAGGTCACAAAATCAAAGAAACAGCTGCGCAGCCTGACTCAGACAGGACAGGTCAAACAGCATCCTTGCAAGGAACTTAGTCTACAGACTCATAGAAGCTCTGCCTCATGAATAAATGAGCTGCATGTATGTTTTTCTTCCTTATTTTCTTCGATGTCAGGGTCAGATACTGGGAAAGAGACTCAGGGCACAAAAGAGTCTATTGATTGACAGCTTCCTCAAGACAGCCCACAACAGAAAAGACATTTCTTTTCAAAGAAATTGAGTATAATTATCAGAAAAGAAAATGGACGCTGGTCATCAAAGCAAGACCTTATACTTTGTCAAAGTTCACTTTAAATGTCACCTCCTCCAAAAAACCATTTTCTCATCCCCCTAAATTACTGTCAGTATATCTCAGCTTTCATTAAATAAGCATGGGCCATGTATTTAAGAAAACAGAATTTACTGGAGTACAAGACATACCAGACCTTAATTTCAGGGAACATAAATTTTGCCAAAGATGATATTGCCATACTACCATTTCTGTGATTCTCTTAGGATCCTGATGCCTTGTGTCTTAGTTATAAGTTTTTTCTTAATCAGGATTTTAAAAATTATATTTTATTTTAAGTTCTGTGATACATGTGCAGGACATGAAGATTTGTTACATAGGTAAAGCATTTGCCATAGTGGTTTGCTACACTTATCAATCCATCACCTAGGTATTAAGCCCATCATGTATTAGCTATTTATCCTGATGCCGTCCCTCCCCACAACCCCCAGACACACCCCAGTGTGTGTTGTTTCCCTCCCTGTGTCCATGTGTTCTCATTGTTCAGCTCCCACTTATAAGTGACAACATGTAGTATTTGGTTTTCTGTTTCTGTGTTAGTTTGCTGAGGATAATGGCTTCTAGTTCCATCCATGTCCCTGCAAAGGACATGATCTCATTCCTGTTTATGGCTGCATAGTATTCCATGATGTATATGTACCACATTTTCTTTATCCAGTCTATCATTGATGGGCATTTGAGTTGATTCCATGTATTGGCTATGGTGAATAGTACTTCAATAAACATATGTGTGTATATCTTAAACAAATTTGCAAGAAAAAAACAAACAACCCCATCAAAAAGTGGGCAAAGGACATGAACAGATACTTCTCAGAAGACATTCATGCAGCCAACAAACATGAAAAAATCTCAATATCACTGGTCATTAGCAAAAAGCAAATCCAAACCACAACAAGAGATCACTTCACACCAGTCAGAATGGTGATTATTAAAAAGTCAAGAAACAACAAATGCTGGTGAGGCTGTGGAGAAATAGGAACACTTACACTGTTGGTGGGAATATAAATTAGTTCAAACATTGTGGAAGATAGTGGGGCAATTCCTCAAAGACATAGAACAAGAAATACCATTTTACCCAGCAATCCCATTACTGGGTATATGTCCAAAGGAATACAAATCATTCTATTATCAGGAAATTTTAAACCTTCTTTGTGATGTATTTTGTTAGTTGAAACAATAATGTATTAGTTAGAATGTTGTATCTTTCCTAACATTTAGCGCATTGTGTATCACACAATGCACAATAATGAACACTTCAAAATGAGCCTTAAATGTACAATCTCCTCACCTGCCCTCTTTGCTTACCTTGTATTTGATGGTTGTTCTACTTGAACAGGAAAATCTGATTTCTCAAAATTGTTTCTAAAGCTTTTATTACCTGCCCTTAACCCATGCCCAGTTTTATTACCTGTATGACACTTACACAGTCTGCATTGTAATCCCACCGTCTAATGGATTTAAACTCATTTTCCACCTGGGTATCCCCATATTTAGTCATTATTTGTACTTGTGTTATTGTAGACCCACTCCACCTTATGTCGGAGTGTATGTATCTGTGATCCCCTGTACAGTGTGAGTTCCGACTGTCGGAGTGTGTGTGTCTGTGAGCCCCTGTACAGTGTGAGTTCCGACTGTCGGAGTGTGTGTGTCTGTGATCCCCTGTAGAGTGTGAGTTCCCACTGTTGGAGTGTGTGTATCTGTGAGCCCCTGTAGAGTGTGAGTTCTGACTGTCGGAGTGTGTGTATCTGTGATCCCCTGTGCAGTGTGAGTTCCGACTGTCGGAGTGTATGTATCTGTGATCCCCTGTAGAGTGTGAGTTCTGACTGTCGGAGTGTGTGTATCTGTGATCCCCTGTAGAGTGTGAGTTCCGACTGTCGGAGTGTGTGTATCTGTGAGCCCCTGTAGAGTGTGAGTTCCGACTGTCGGAGTGTGTGTGTGTCTGTGATCCCCTGTACAGTGTGAGTTCCCACTGTCGGAGTGTGTGTATCTGTGATCCCCTGTACAGCGTGAGTTCCGACTGTCGGAGTGTGTGTATCTGTGATCCCCTGTACGGCGTGAGTTCCGGCTGTCGGAGTGTGTGTATCTGTGAGCCCCTGTAGAGTGTGAGTTCCTAGAGTCAGAGTATCCAGGGACAGCTCTCTTTAAACATCTAATGGGATGTTATGCACATAATGAAATAACATTTATGTTAGCTAAGTGTATAAAGAGGAAGTATATACTTGCCCCTTTATTAAAGTTGTTGTTTTATATTATTATATGCCAACACCATTCTAGCCCTATTGACAGAGTTATATGTGGTATTTTTTATTACCTTTAAAGATATTAGAGCATAAAATAATTGGAATAAACTCTTAGGACAGAAATAAAGAGGTACAATACGGACACTAAAATGTGAATGGCCAATTCTACTTAGTTGGACAGAAAAGATTTCTAGAATAGAGGCATTGAATCTCAAAGGATAAATGGAGGAATAATCCTTGCAGACAAGAAGAAAAGCGCTTTCCAGGTGAAAGATGCAGTGGTACAACGAACAAATATACAAAGAATGAGGAAGGTGGAACATCCAATTTAAGGGTCAAAATAGCAAGTAATTAAATTAGGTTATTTAGAAGGTAAGATCACAGATAAACACACATATGCATGTGTAATGGAATTTAAAAATAATTTTTTAGGTAACATTCATTGAAATGTTTTTGAGGGAATAATTAAGTAATGTATATACATTTTAGAAATCTCATTCTAATATCCTATAAAGAACATATCAAGTGTGAAAATTAGTAAGATGAAGAGTCTGAAATAATATAGGCAGAAACAGTGAATCTAAAAATGTGAATGATCACAAGAGATTATTACACACACACACACACATATATATAGATATAGATATATAATCAGTCCACAACATATGGTAACTGATAACAGGAGGAAGTATTAGAAACGGTCATCCAGGTTGAATCCAGCGTTTCATGGGAGATAGAAGGAATGAACAGTGGTTCCAGGCACTGAGATTAAGAATGTAAGAAAAGAAGCAGTTGCAAGTGTGTTGAACTTTTGACATCTATACAAGGAGTCTACTGGTTACTAGAAGGCTTAGAAAGAGACCTAGGTGGATATTACTAGTCTTTGTCACATCATAGTGTTCTGGTATAACTCTTGGCACTATTTGGGGTTGCTAAAAATGAAATAAGGAAGGGAAGGGGACAGAAGATAGAAAGGGAGGGAGGATAAAGGGGAGAACATGAGAGCGGCAAGTTCAAGTGGGCACTAGAGCAGAAGACAGAAGGAAGGCGAGGAATATAAGGCAAGGGAAAGGTTAAGAAGAAGGTGAGAAGAGAGCCTATGTGATTTCCAACATCTAAGTGTGGACAGAAGAGACTGTCTGTAAAAAAGGAGAAGAAATGGTCATGAGGAAAGAGGGAGGTGGTGAATTTTCATCATGGAAGCCTAAAGTAAATTTTTGAAAGAAGGATGTTTGATATAAGTGATATCTAAAATTGCCAAGAAGATCAATTATGATGATAAGTGAACATTCAGTTGAAGTTTAAGAACAGATACAACTCTGTAATGGTGACAGCAGCCATCGGAGTGGTTACACGGTATGGCCTGGGGAGGGGTGTGGGGAATCCTGGAGTATTAAACATTGCCTATGTCTCAAAGTAGTGACCGATCACATTACTGAACTTCACATGCTTTGCTATAAGCAGATCATCCCTCAATTCAAAATGTGTTAAAATGTAATATAAAATTAATATAACACCTAAGAGGGTGAAAAATATTAGTGACTTTCTCGGATTACCTGGGTACCATCAGCTGCAGGATTCAAACCAAAGTCTGTTGGACTCAGATGCCTTAGCTGCTGACCGCTATACTACTCTGCTACCGAATCTAATCATTTCCATTCCTCTCCACTGGCATGTTAAATGGACTTAGTCTCTGTTGCCTCTTTTAGTCTTATTTTGAAGGAACCTACCTATTCTACCAACCGATATATTGAATTGTTATTATTTTTTTACAATAAGATTTGGTCAGAAGCTTTGGTTAGACCTTTTGGTCAGAACTATTGTTCTGAACTCTCCATTAAGGAACTGTTTAGATATTACATATACTTTTGATGAAATTCAGAGGTACTCATAAATTAAACAACTTTAAAAAAAAGTACTATCAGCAGTGGTAAATGATAATTAAAATGGTATAATTCATCTTAACAATATCTTGAACCTAACAAAGCTTCAGATAAAAACCAAATTGCATTGAATATCATGCAGTAAAAGGAAATACTTAAAGCAAGGGTATTTATATGTTCTTCTATGTGTGTTCTTAGAGGGATGGACAAGTCTGTTTTCATAAAATGTATTTTTTTTTTAACAATATAGAGCCCTTTACTTCTTTTCCTGTTTAGGTTAAGATCTTTTCTTCTCTTGAAAGATTATGTATATTTTAATATGATTAATCTTATTTTACCTTTACAGAAGTATTGTGAATTAGGCAGGTCAGATATTATGACATCTACTTAGCACATGAATTAATTTTGGCCTGCCAAATAATAAATGATCTTTTACTAGAATGTAGATCTGGGTGGCTCAAACAGATATTTAAATGCAGAGCAGCTGAATTGACCAGCCAATGTAAGCAGTTCATCTTCCGAGCAGACTTATTTTTCGTTGTAACAAAATGTATTTACAGGCTCCTGTAAGCATTATTCTCCTGTGAGCCTTGCTAGTGTGTTTTCACCTAGGAACTGCTATCTGGGTTGTCCACACTGAATAGAGTTTTTGTCATGAAAAGCTAAAATCAGTATCTTGAAGAAAACCTACCATGTAAAGATGTTCCCTAGAAGACCCATCATGATGAAAGGCTTGCAGTTGTAATGTAACTCACTTCTGGATCCTTCCTTTTAGTAAGGGCTTCTTTTCTTCCGTTGATCATAGTTTAATATTGTGGTGTCAGTTTAAGTTGAGTCCATGTGTGACATGGATTTAAATACCCAAATTTCAAGTGGTGTGATAAAAAATATAAGAAATAGTGCAATTATCTCAAACTAAAACTTATCAAGATTTGTACAATGTCATAGAATCTGGACAAAGTGATTACAAAATGTCTTCTATTGACACTCTGTGACACAATTTTAGCAGATACATCTTTATATTGGCCATCCTTTCTTTGAATTAATCTTGACTTATGAGTTCAGAATAGTGTTGTGTCTGGAGAAAAAAAAGACTTCATGTAAAATATAAACACTCTATGTACTATTTTAGTATTAATTTTAGAAAGATGTTTGGCACACCTTGAAATGTGATCTAATATTACTTTCAATTCTAAGTCTATTGCATCATCAAGCAAAATTATGTAAACTATTTTAAAAAGTTTATCAACTGGATTTTATTTTATTAGCAATAGATGAGATGTCATGGCTTTAAAAGGATGGCTATTTTATTATGTAGTATCCTTCAAATATTATTTTAGTAGTTTTTTTGTATTAACCATAGGCCAATTAATGATTCAGAAATAAATTTAATTTCTATTTTATAAATATTATATTCATGGCAATATACAGTACCCTCCCTGATTGTTGCATGGCTTTATTAAACTAAATTTCTGTTTTATCTCTGCAAAATATAATAAAAAATAAAAATATGGTGAAATATTAAGCACTTCATAAATATTAGCTGGATAAATAATATGACCAAACTGCTCTTGTAAAAGTGAAAAAGTTTTAAATATAGAGATTTCATTCCATTCCCTTTAATTTTTCAAAATATTACATGATACAAAAATCATATGCACAATTCAGACTCATAGCTATTTTTAGAAACTATAATTTTTGATTCAAAAGAAATCTGCAATCTTGCAAAAATGAGACTCAGTTTAACAGCGTGTTTCCAAAGAAATTGTAGCTGTTATTCTTGCCTTTCTTCTTAGACAAGAGACTTGTGATAGTATCTCTTAATATTCCATACATAACAAGAAAAAAAGCAGAAAAATCCATAGGAACTATAAATATAGGCAGTGGTGTTGTCGTTGAAAACATAATATCTGGAAGTGAGACCACAACAGGTTCTCATTCTAGCTCTCCATCTAACTTGCATCTCTAATGATGTGCCCTTGAAAAAATTATTTTTTCCTCTGGACTTTAATATCTTTTTCTGTACCAGAAAAGCTCAAAGATCTAGTATTTGATTTTTCAAGATTAAAATCTAAGATGTGGTATCAGATATAATTTTCTATTTTTCTTTTGTCAGAGAAACAAGGTGAAAATGTTTTTAAAACTAGGTTTATCCTTTTTTTTTTTTTTTCCTGTACACTGTTCCTAACACAGCACTACCTTTTTTTCATATACTTTTAGGAGAAAGTGAATCATAAATTACTTCAGTAGGATATATCTGTTGTTTTGTTCTTGTACTCTTACTTTATTATTACTATTATTTCATAACATAAAAAATGTTAAGAGATCTAGGTCTAAATGGAGGATTTAGTTTTTCAAGTTTTTACAAATTCTATGAATTCCCTGCAGTTTCTTTGGCCGCCACTATTTGTCTGGTTGTTTATAGAAGCCGAGAAGCAGAGCCCCTATGGCTGAAGACTGGTCCTGATAGAAATTCTTCTTCTAATCTCTGCAAACCTGGAAGATGTTCAGGTCACCCTGTAAATGATTCAAAGCCAGATACTATGTAATGTTACATTTTTCCTCTAAAATTCAGTCTGTAAACAAATTTTATGCCTCATTTTAAATAACAAGATATGTAGCTTTGGCAACATGTCATCTTATTTGGATAGGTTATGCTAATAGGAACCCACCATAGCAAGCCAAAAGAGATCTTTGAATGACAGACAGCTTAAGAAGGACAGAGTCTATTAGAGAAAAAAAGAGAAAAGGAGAAATGTACTGAGCAGACAAAAAAAAAAAAAGTAGCTTCCACACAAGTCTGTTGGGTTCGTTCACCACGTACCAAGGGAACACCAGCAACTAAATATTATAAAGAAAATAGTTGCTGAAGAAATAATATCCACTTGTAAAGGAATGAATCAGAATACCTACTTCACTTCATGCCATATACAAAACCTAACCCAAAATAGATCAAAGATCTAAATTTAATGAGTATAAATATAAAACTCCTAGAAGGAAACATAGGTGAAAATATGCAAAGTTTTTATCAGGGAATGATTTCTTATATATGACACCAAAAGCTCAAGCAACCAAAGGAAAATAGATAAATTATATTTTATCAAAATTAAAAACTTTTATGCATTAAAGGATACTATCAAGAAAGTGAAAAGCAAGTAACAGAATAGGATAAAATATTTGCAAACATATGTCTGACAAGGATTAAGTATCTAGAATGCTTCAAGAACTCTTACAAGTCAGCAGTAAAAACACAATTCAATTAAAAGATGAGTGAAGTGTAAGATTAAGCTATTCCCCAGAGAAGACACACAAATGGTCAATAAGCCGTAAAAAGATACTAGCATTTGTCATTAGGGAATGCAAATCAAACCTACAATGATATACCACTTTGCACCTACTAGATGTCTATAATTAAAAAATAAGCAAACAGAAACAAAACTATTGGTGTGGATGTAGAGTAATTGGAATCCTCGTACATTGCTAGTAAGAATGAAACATGGTACAGCTACTATGAAAAAAAAATGTTTTCAATTTCTCAACAAGTTAAACATAGAATTACCATATGAACCAGCAATTCCACAGCTAGGTAAATGCCTTAGAGAAGTGTACTAGTCCATTTTCACACTGCTGATAAAGACATACCTGAGTCTGCGTAATTTATAAAAGAAAAGAGGTTTCATGGACCCACAGTTCCACGTGGCTGAGGAGGCCTCACAATCATGGTGGAAGGTGAAAGTCACGTCTTACATGGTGGCCGGCAAGAGAGAATGAGAGCCAAGTGAAAGGGGTTTCCCCTTATAAAACCATCGAGATCTCATCAGCCTTATTCACTACCATGAGAACAGTATGGAGAAAACCGCTCCCATGATTCAATTATCTCCTGCCATGTCCTTTGCACACCATGGGGGAATTATGGTAACCACAGTTCAAGACGAGATTTGGGTGGGGACACAACAAAGTCATATCTGAAGTAAGACAAATTATCTCACAAAACTATACACCAATATTCCTAGTAGCATATTCATTATAGGTAAAAGTAGGAAAAAGGCAAATGTCCATTATATTCACACAATAGAATATTATTCCATCACAGAAAGGAATGAGGTAGTGTTACATACTACATGAGGAACCTTGAAAATGTCATGCTAAGTGAAACAAGTCTGACACAGAAGACCACATAATGTATGATTCCATACAGAAGAAATGTTCAGAACAAGCAAATGCATGGAAACATAAAACAGATTAGTGGTTGCCAGTGGCTGACGGGAGATTGCCATTAACTGCTAATATGTACAGGGTTTCTTTTTGGATTATCAGAAAATTCTGGATTTCATATTGATTGTTTCAGAGCATAGCGAATATGCTAAAACAAACAAACAAAATGCTATATGTACTCTTGTAACTGGTGAATTTTGCATACGTGAAAAATATGTTAATAAAAATGCTAAAATAAAACAACCTGAAGAGTTGACTGTATATATTTATAGATACATACAAGTATGCATTTAGTTATTATAAACAATGTCTTGTTAAATTATTACTAGCAGTTTTATAGTCAGTTAAGATTGAATACATGTTTAATTCTGCCTTTATTAAGTATTTATTCAGCAACTACTGTGTGCTGGGCACTGTCCTAGATTCATATAATTTAACAATAATTAAGAGAGACATGCTTCTTCCAGAAAAGATCCATGATTTGAAAACATTTTTATTTCAGGACACTTGTATACTCTTGAAAATTATTGAGGACCCCAAGAACTATTTTTTATATAGGATACATCCATCAATATTCACTTTATTAGATATTAAACTGAGAAAATATTTTAAGCATGTATTAAAATAATAAACTATATTTTAATACAAATAATACGTTTATTAAAATATATTCTATTAGAAACATTTTTGAGAAGAGTGAAATTATTTCATATTTTTGCAAATATTTTGACATCTGGCTTAAGAGAAGATTTTCAGATTTTTACATCTGCTCATGCATTTAGTCTATTGCAGTCTCTTGTTTTGGTTAAAATGTATGAAGGAAATCTTGCCTTGCACAGATATAGAAAAGAGAGGAGTATTTCAATTACCTTTTCAGAAAATTGTGAAGATAGATAGATAGATAGAGAGATAGATAGATAGATAGGTAGATAGATAGATAGATACCACATCAGCGCTAAACAAGTGGTAATTTCTTACATGTTAGTTGCAATGTGTAACCTGAAACTATGTCAGTGAACTTCTTATAACCTGTTACATTAAAATTGATTGGTCGTTCTTTCACTTTGAAGAGATCTTTTAACCAGAAGTGATTTTGTAGAATTTTGCATTAGTCATTTGGAAAAGGTTTGTTCATGAAACTTTGCAGATTTTCCAATTGTTGATACATTTTACGATACAAATAACACTTGTTAATACCACCACTGTTCTCAAAAGAAGGAGTTTTAAGTATGGAAGCTGTAAGCTGCCAAGCTAATGGTGGCAGACACACGCTTTCTGAAATTCTACTTTTCACTTGAAAGCTTGAATTTTATAATGAATAACAAGTACTGTCAGATGTTTCCCTTAGGGTCACTTTGTTCATGTTTGAAAAAATAAAAAAGTCTGCCAAATGCCTACTTATGAATTACCATGGCTTGTCAGTCATTCTCTCAACTAGAAGCCAAGTACTACCAAAATGTAGGTAGCGAACTCTCACTCCAACCACTGCATGAGCGCCCTCCTGCAGTCAACAGTCAAGCTGCTATGCAGCAGAAGTGCTGGATTTCATCTGAGGATTTGAAAAAAGCGTGTACTCAGGGGGGAAATTTCACATAATGAACACTTTTCACTGCTTCATCAAGGACTTGCTTAACTGAAAGCAGCATCATGTTTGGTTGGTTGTTTACAGTGGGTGTGTAGCAGTGAAGACCTCAGCGGCACCTATGCAGTAAGCTCCTCGATTCTTCATCTGCATTTCACCATTGACCCAGCATGACTTTTGCTCTCCTTATGCAATGTTAGCACAGTGAAAAAGGCAAATACGTGTTTTTTGTTTTCTTTTTTTGAGATGGAGTCTCAGGCTGGAGTGCAGTGGTGTGATCTTGGCTCACTGCAACCTCCTTCGCCCGGGTTCAAGCAATTCTCCTGCCTCAGTCTCCCAAGTAGCTTGGACCATAAGCGCAGGCCACCATGCCTGGCTAAGTTTTTGTATTTTTGGTAGAGACAGGGTTTCACCATGTTGGACAGGATGGTCTGGATCTCTTGATCTCTTGATGCGTCCACTTCGGCCTCTCAAAGTGTTGGGATTACAGGCATATACGTTTCTTAATATTATGGTGATAAATATAGTTTTGACTCCAGAGTCCCCCTAAAAGTGTATTGGGACACCCAGAGACCTGTCTGAGCACCACGGTTGGATAACTGCTGCTCTGGATTCTAAAGCTTTCTCTGAGCTGCTTTATCAACTGTTCTTTTCTTGTTTTCTTATACATGGGAGATTCTTACTCATTGTCTCTGGGAATCCTCATGTGTCTTCTGGTTATTTTACATGGCTTCATGATGCACATCCTTATATATACATTCTTTCGAGTCTTCTCTAACATGCCCTATTCTTGCCTATAGATCATGAGAGTATTCTACGTACATATGTTGAGGGGCTTTTATTATGTTCACTCTGGGAGAGCTTTGGCTCCTCAGGGTGCAGGAGACATGTGAACCCCAGAGTCGGGGGGAGTGCCTGCACTCACTAGCTTGCTGCTCACATCTGTTGCTGAAATGCCTTAGTTTTGCCTCAGTTATCTGCTTTAAATAGATGCTAGGTCGAATAGGTGTTGTGACCTCTTAGGTTATTTTCTTAAGTAACTGAGTGACAGGAGAGGTCATTGATCTGCTTATAAGAGCACACTGCTTTCTAAGTGAGGAGGGACCAGCTTCCTGACAAAGCGCCATTAGAAAAGTCCTCCACTGTCCTTGTTAGGTTACAGTGCTTATCAGTTTCTCTCCTTTACAGGGCCCAATCCAATGAGTGACCTGTTTTGGGAAGCAAACATTTTTAAAGAAACCCTACTTGAAAGTTAAAGACTACAATTGCATGTCAGAATGTAGACTACTGCTACCAACTGTGGTTGTTCTCCTGAACGCTCTACTTTTGCGACAGTTAATGGAATTTAAAAAGGAAAAGTAAACGTATCTATAACCTAACTTTTGGAATGGAAAGGAATGGATTGGAACGGAATCCTAACTACATCATGTGTCTCAGAATTAAGTTCATTGTTCTTAACCTGTTATTCTTCAGCGACCTCACAGAACTGAAAGCTACCTAAAACTGAAAGTAAGATTTTGTGAGTTTTTTTTTTTTTTCTGTGTTATATATATACATATATATTCTGGGGAAAGAATATCAAAAGGTACATTTTTTTATTCATCCAAATATTTCTTTTTTTTTTTTTTTTTGAGGCGGAGTCTCGCCCTGTCGCCCGGGCTGGAGTGCAGTGGCCTGGATCTCCGCTCACTGCAAGCTCCGCCTCCCGGGTTCACGCCATTCTCCTGCCTCAGCCTCCCGAGTAGCTGGGACTACAGGCGCCCGCCACCTCGCCCGGCTAGTTTTTTGTATTTTTTAGTAGAGACGGGGTTTCACGGTGTTAGCCAGGATGGTCTCGATCTCCTGACCTTGTGATCCGCCCTCCTCGTCCTCCCAAAGTGCTGGGATTACAGGCTTGAGCCACCGCGCCCAGCCAAATATTTCTTATATACATAGGTATAGGTATTTAGTTATTGGATGATAAAATGTATACATTTTTATATGTATGTTCTGGTCATTTCACTTGGTAAAATAGAGCATCAGTGCACTATGGACAGAAGTAGTACCATAGATTTCCCTCTTATATCAACTTTTCTTCTCATTCCCTCTTTTCTTCTGATCCATCTCCTTCCCCTCTCTCAATTCCAATTTGTTTCTCTTTTAAAGTTAGCTATGGACAGCAGAGACAACTGAAATGTAACTTAAAATGTGCGCATTTAACATATTCTACATTGACTTACATGCAATTAATAATTTATAATTGCCTATGCTACTATTCATTTTCCTTTTGTTTTTACGTGCAAAATTACATTAGAACTATGACTGAAATGTATGAGTTTCTCAATAGATGCTTATTGATTGAGTTATTTTGAGGCACACAAATAAATTGAATTGGTTAATATATATTTTGTAGGTCAAAATTGGCTCTGGGAATTATTTTGTAGAGCTATTCTTCTACATTATTCAGCCTCGCAAGTTTACTGTTGGTTATTTATATGTTTTAAATTTTAAAATTATAATTAGAGGCAGTTTAGGACTTAAATATAAAAATATATAAAATTTAAATACACTCATTTTTCATTTTAAATACATGCTTTCATGTCATAACGGATCCCAAAATACCAAAGATATTAGGGGGAAAAATAAACTGTTGTTGTCTTAAAATATATTCCTTTGTTGAATTCATCCTGATAAGCCTTTAGGGTATTGACAGCCTATTATTTTTCATATGTGCCATCTTTATCTAGAAAACTGAAAGAACAACTAATTATATCCTTTTGCAAATGAGTGCAACAGAATGGCTTTTGTTCAACACAATTTTTAAGTCTGTTGAACAGGACTGTCGAATGGCTTAAAAATTTGCCATGGAGTGTGTGTGTGCACATATGAGTGTATGTATGTTAATATTCAGCCGCCTTAGTGTCATGGAAAGTGTGGCCTGGGGATTTGATTGTACATTGTGCTTTGTCATAAATTTAATGGTTTCTTTGCAACATTATTGGAGGGTGTATGCCTCTATGTCTTTCATTTAGCTTGTATATTTTTGGTATGATAGACATGGTAATTACTGTTCTTAAAGTTTGTGCAAATGCCTCTGGGAAAGGGGAGAGGAGTAAAGAATTAAAGTGAAGGTCATGAAATAAACCTATTAACAAAAGCAGAATGATTTCTTAAATAATCCCTTCATCTCTCCCCATGTCATAATCCTTGCTCATAAATAATTGTATAAGCATGTCTAGACACACTGTAGTGTTGAAGAATTGTGCTGCAAAATGCATTTAGCTGCATTAAATACCAAGAGAAGCCTTGAGTTCCAAAACCTCCTTAAAGTGAAATTCCCAGTTGCTTCCAGAGAAGAGGCAAGCTATAGCACATGTTAACTATTATGAATATATCTGAGTAGAGCACCATGTAATAAGGCACTGTTGAATTGGGAGGGAGGTATCAGAGCTAAAGAGCACAAAGATGGGCCATCGAGATATTGGAGGAAATTTTGCTTCATATATAATTCTGCTTTACATGTTTTCTCAATATTATTTCCTTTCTCCCTACTGCCTCTTTTTTTTTTTAGCCGCAAATCATTGCGTTTGTACAGATTACAGGAAAACACTCAAATATTGCTCAAAGAAGCATAACCTTTCTCCTGCAGTTTGTAATAAATGAGATCTACTTGTAAAAATTAGTGTCATTGTCTACAACACATTCAGATGACTCTCATGCCACCAGGTCAATATTCCTGCTGGAGATGAGTTAGTTCTTACACTTGGGTGATCACCAAGAATGTGGGACTCGTAAGGGCAATGGATGATGCAGGCACACAATGTCCTTTGATGTTACTCAAGGTGTAAAATGAAGGTTTTAATTCATTGTAATATAATTTTGCTAAATAAAATTTTAGTGGTATAGTAGGTATTTATTATCTTTATCCTGGAAGGGATTTTATTGCTTTTGACATTATCAAATGTCAAATTTTAACTTTAATTAAACAATTTAAAATAATTTTTAAACTGTTTTACATGATTTTGCAATTCAGTGGAATAATCTCTTCTTTATATTATTGTACTTGCATTAACAGTATTTTAGATCTTTTCAATAATGAGTTATTGTCACTATGTTTTATTAGAAGTATCCTTCTCACTACGAGATAAAGGGACTAATTGAGTGCTAATGTAATTCTGCAGGGGTCAGATAGCATTTCCATGGTTACATTAATTCACTAGCAGCATGTCCTGAATAACTCCTTCTCTATTGCAAACCCTTTGAGGGCAGGGTCTAGTATATTTTTAATGTTTCTGCATATAGCTCCAATTTAGTTCCAATTTTCTCCTTACATTGTAGTACTAGATCAAAAAATACTTATTGGTTGAACCCATAATGTATGCTAGTTAGGCAGCTCTGGCATGAGGCATGATACTATATTTTTCATCAAGAAACACACTCCAGCATTCTAAAATTCTC
Source organism: Rhinopithecus roxellana (assembly GCF_007565055.1). Lineage (NCBI taxonomy): Eukaryota > Metazoa > Chordata > Mammalia > Primates > Cercopithecidae > Rhinopithecus > Rhinopithecus roxellana. Next base: position 7,584,783 of record NC_044566.1, read on the forward strand.
AAAGCAGAACCCTGTGTAAAATAATAGGTAAAATTTCAAAATTTGAAGCACAAAAACTGACTTTTAAAAATATTAAGCATACAATGACTAATGCAGTGTGCTCTTAGCACAGGCATAAACAACTAAAAACATTATTAAAATAAAATATTCACATTTTAAAGTAAACATATACTATTTAAAATATTGAGCAAACATGTATTTAAGTGGAGGATTTATATAAAATCTTAATGATGAAAGTATTTAAGAAGTACTAATAGCTACTAACTTATTGAATCTTTGTGGCAGTCTTCATTTGAGTAATTTAAGTACCAGAATAGTTATGGAAAATTGGTACAAATGAATAACCCATTTGTATAGGAGTAAACTGATGCCTAGAAAGAGAAAGTCACTAATTCAAGCTCATACAACTTACAAGCAGAAAAGTGAGGATTTTAGCACAGGTAATCTTGATACAGAATGTTTTTCATTATTTTTAAATAAGAGTAATACATGTTCATATATGAATTCAAATAATACAGAATGATAAAAATGGCAGAATACAGAGTCCCCCTTTCCACCCCTCAAGTTCCTTCTCCCCAAACAACCAATATTTATATTAATAGCTTCTTACATTTATCTTTAAAATATTATATTTTACACTCATTATTTCTATCTATATCTCTATATAGATATATATCCTCATCATTATAAAATAACATATACAGTGATAAACCTTCCTCTTAATATGATTGGATGAGTTGGTCTACCATATATTATTAGTACCTATATTGAATTTCAATGTATAGATGGGCCTAATTATCTTTTTTTATTAATAAAATTTTAGTTTGTTTATATCACTAATATTCTCACATTTTGCTATTTGAAAAATATGCTGGAATAAACAAGAGCTAATTTTATTTCTATTTACTGTAAATTGTGTCACTATTACAGAAGTAAAAGGGTTGAGATGACATAATGCCTATAAGTACCTTTAAAATATTTCAGTAACAACAAAAAAGAAACCTCTTTCAAGTGTGCAAAATCCTGGTAATTAACTTATCTGGGTAATGAGTGTATGAAAGTTCATTATAAATGATATTTCTATGTGTGTGTGCTTTTAACATTTTTACAATAGTTTTGTCAAAAGTCATTTTTTAATGAAGCATCTGATTTTTAGGGAAGGATCTAAGCTTTCCACATTTTCTTTTATTCTCCATAACAGTGTAAGAATTTCAGTGTGAACATGTTAAACTATTTCTAGAGAAGGATGTAAGTTATGTGAATGAAAATGTTAGGGACCTCACATTTTATGTGGAATGAAAGCTGAAAGGGAGTTCTATAAAGAAGTGTGATAATAGAGGACAGATTTTTGGGATGAGGTAATGTCATTCCAATGTGGACTATATTTATCTAGGGATATTTCGAAACAAACTGGTGATAAGGAGGAGAATGAGGAGAAATTGTCATTAGTGCAAACATGTCAAAGAAAGAAAACATATTACTTCTTTGGAGATATTTTCTCTCTCTCTCTCTCTCTCTCTCTCTCTCTCTCTCTCTCTCTCTCTCTCTCTCTCTCTCTCTCATCTCCCCTCCCCCCTGTCCCTCTCTCCATAAGGCTCTGTTTATCTATCCATTATCTCTACATCGGTCTTTATCCATACTCATATGTATACCGATATCTATATTTGTATATATATAAGCTGGTCTTAGCCTACTTGTCGTGGTAACATATGGCAGATTTGTGTATACCTGTTATCAGTTCTTAAATCTTTATACACACTTATTCTCCATCATCATGATTAAGGGGAGTAATGTGCTCCTATGTTTTTGAGAATTGGGCCCAATGGGGACAGCTATTTTTCTCTGTTATAAGATTCCATAAATTGTGACAACAATGGCACCATCATGACTTCTAAACTCTTTTTTTTTTTTTTTTTTTTTTGAGACGGAGTCTCGCTCTGTCGCCCAGGCTGGAGTGCAGTGGCTGGATCTCAGCTCACTGCAAGCTCCGCCTCCCGGGTTCACGCCATTCTCCTGCCTCAGCCTCCTGAGTAGCTGGGACCACAGGCGCCGCCACCTCGCCCGGCTAGTTTTTTGTATTTTTTTTAGTAGAGACGGGGTTTCACCGTGTTAGCCAGGATGGTATCCATCTCCTGACCTCGTGATCCGCCCGTCTCGGCCTCCCAAAGTGCTGGGATTATAGGCTTGAGCCACCGCGCCCGGCCCCTAAACTCTTGATGGTAGACTTGCTTCTGCAACTTAATTTATTATTAGCCCTGCAATGGGAACTACACAGCCAAAGGCCAAGAGGAACATGCAAAAGCAAACAGAGAGACAGGAGAGCCCATCAATCACAAGAAGACGGCAGGAAGTTGTGTTGTTCTCATTGCAGTTATTCAGACGGCTTAAGATTGAAATATGATAGAAACTCATTTGACAAGTTTATATTTTACTTTTATTGTTCTGTAATGTTGAAAACATCTACACCTAAAAATCTGTGGATAATAGGTTAATAGATTTTGTAACTAAACAAGGTATTAGATAAAATATAATAGCTACAGAAAAAAAGTCACAAATGCCCCTCATCCATTTCAGAAACTCAATCAATTTCAATTTAATCCAAATCTCTTCCTTCTTGAGTAAGACACTATGCTATCCTCATCCTTCCAGCTTCCCTTCCCACAGCTTTCAGCATTCAGGGTTAGTCTCCATTGCCCATACCTGTTCCTATTTGTTTTAAATAAAGTTTTAATAAATTCTTCCTATTGGATGGTAATAAGATATGTTCAATAAGCTTAAATGTCTTACTTTAATTACTGAACAATGAATCATGGTAGAGGTTTTTACTTTAACAATATAATTTATTAATTATACATCATGGTCCAAGGGCTCTCCTTTAATTAATATTTCCACTAGCAAAAAAGGACTAGCGGTGTACAGAGTCCCACAGATTAGACACCAGAACCTTAGGCAGGTAGTAAGCCCCCAGTAGTTCAATGGCTAAAGTGGGCTTTAAGTACCCAAGGTTTATCTTTATTCATGTGAAAGTTTTCTGGCTAGAGAGTTAACAGCTGAGTGCATTTTGAGTAAAATACTGCAGGAAATGGCTGATAAAAATATCAATGCTGTATATCTGCTTAAAGGAGATACATATCTGTTCTTTCTCAAACCACTGTTAAGCTGTCACCCATACACTTATGGTAGAAACAATTATCTCACAGTAGTTTTATCTCCAGACATTTTTCTGCCCAGACAAAAGAATCTATGGAAGTAGTCATTTCTCTCGTCTGTTTTAGGGAGGATTGTGTTGGTTCTCCTATGAGAAATTACTTTCACATGATGTTCAGGTCTACAAACACGTGAATGTACTTGCTATAGACTCCATTTCCTACACACAGCAAGGTATAGTTTCAAATTGCTAAAGCCAAATAAACCAAATGACAAGAAATTGACGTAGACTTTGTCAGAATATTGGTTCTCTCTCATGTTTATGAATCTGTCAAAGGGTAGACTTTTTGTAAACTAGTAGGTTTTTATATGTTCTAAATATGTCATTTCCCCTGCTTGCAATTCTCTCTCCTGTCACCGTGTTAAGAAGCTTCTTGCTTCCCCTTTATTGTTTGCCATGGTTATGAGCTTCCTATGGCCTCCCCAGCCATGTGGAGCTATGAGTCAATTAAACCTCTTTTTATAAAATACCCAGTCTTGAGGGTATTTCTTCATAACAGTGTGAAAACAGACTAATACACAGACAAAGAAAGCCTCCAGGAAAGAAAGGTACATTGTAGAATATCAAAATGGCTCAGTAATTCTTTTTCATAGGAAACGTGGCTTGATCATGTTTGTTCATTGAGAACCGACTCTATTCGCTTTGTATCTTGCTTCAAGTGGTTCTAGAAATTCCAACTATTATTGAGGCATTTGCGTATGAAATTGCTTTTTAAAAATATTCACAGTGAAGGTGAATCTGGTAATAATATATAGCAACATTATGCTAACTACTTTAATGTTCTAGATGTATTTGATAAGAACCTTATTCTGAGTATTCTGAGTAAACTCGAGGACTGGAAAACATTTAGCATATGCAAAGATGTATATTTGTTATATTTTTCTTAATTAAAAGAGGATATACGTATTTTGAGAAAACCTTTTAGTCTGCTGAAATTATTAAAAATAACATTGTTTAGAGAATGCAACTAACCTCAACATTTTAAATAAATGACAACCAGTGCTTATAGTGCACTGGTATTACCCGTTCCTAAAATTGATTGCAATATGTAAGTGCTGGCAGCTTAGTATAACATATTTTCCCCCGAACCCCAAAATCATGTTTATTTATTTATTTATTTATTTTTATACTACTTTGCAGTAATATACAGATTAAGTAAAAAATTTTAGTAATGAGCTTACAGATTTTACATGATCATGCAGTTTTGGTTTTCTTATTGTGTTCAGAAAGATAAGTATTTTTCAATGGAGATTGCCTGGCTGCAACCTTGACATTTTCACTGTCTTGCTGCAGGGAGTTCAGGAGCATGTATAAGACTATTCTATTTAATTTAGTTTTACAGTCTCATTGTATCTGGCAATTGAAGACACAGAAAAGCAACTTTTCCTTGATTAAAATAAACTTTTGGTATTTGGATAGCAGGATAATTCAATACCCAGACAGGCAGTATGTGGTGATGGGTAGTGCATGAACGTTGGAATTCACAGACCTTGGCTTAGATTTCAGATTTTCCAATTATTAGCTATGTCAGCTGGGCAAATTGCCTTAATTCTTTAAAGTCAATTTATTGATGTGGAAAAAGGGGCAATAAATCCTATCATTCATAGTCGTAATGAGCAGTAAAGTATATGAATATGTAAAAATGACTAGGCTAGTCCCTGACTATGGGACATAGCATTTATTTCCAATGTGCACTTTGTGTGAGGGAGTGTAATAGTCATTTTATGTATTATCATACTTCAAATATGAATATGGACACATACAGATACATCTTTACCATTTACAGAGTACATTTCCACGTACACACAACACACACATAACCCTTTGCTAAAATGTGATCATGGAATTAGGTTTTCATAAAATTGAATTATAACAGTGGAAGGCAATATAGCGTAAGATTAAAAACATAGAATTTGCAGACAAGGCCGGGCGCGGTGGCTCAGGCCTGTAATCCCAGCACTTTGGGAGGCCGAGACGGGCGGATCACGAGATCAGGAGATCGAGATCATCCTGGCTAACACGGTGAAACCCCGTCTCTACTAAAACATATAACAAACTAGCCGGGCGAGGTGGCGGGCGCCTGTAGTTCCAGCTACTCGGGAGGCTGAGCCAGGAGAATGGCGTAAACCCGGGAGGTGGAGCTTGCAGTGAGCTCAGATCTGGCCACTGTACCCCAGCCTGGGCGACAGAGCCAGACTCCGTCTCAAAAAAAAAAAAAAAAAAAAAGAATTTGCAGACACACATGAGTTGGGATTCTGATTCTACTTATTTCCCGTCCTATCTTGAGCAGCCATTCAACATTTCAGTCTCTTTCTTTTACATGTAAATGTGCATATCCACATCATAGGCTTGTGATGTATATGAAAGAAGATGTATGAAACCACTGTCACAATGACCAATAAAGGAGAGGATTCAATAAATGGTCATTGTTCCTTAATAGACCTCTTTAAAAAGATATTAAACTTGAAATGTTATTTCAGAGTGTCTTATTCGATGAAATGATAATAACTGTACACATGGGTGAAGATTAGTGATTGGAAGTCAAGAATTTTTGCTTCAACTCCTTGACCTTGAGGTTGGAATTTAAGCCTCCTCATCTAGTTTGTTTTAAAAACGTTTCTAACAGAATTATACTTTGTGTGCCATTATACCTCATTCTAACCCAGCTCCCTCAAGCTTGGTCGGTATGAACTTTGGGGAAAACATAAGCGCTGTGAATAAGTTGGCATGCTTGAACATTCTTTGAATAAGTAGAAAATATTGTTCTTTCATTTTATTGACAGAAAGGGTTATCTTGATGGCTTATACTTCTGTTTTTAATGTAAATAATAGGTATCAAGTTCTAAAACTGAATAATGTTGACCAATTTAACGACTATAAGTAATACGGGGAATTTACAAATGTTTTGCACTAATTACAGTTTGTAAAGCTATTGAACTTCCTTTTATACTTAGATAATTTTTTTGTTATATTACTATTATTATTACTTGAGAGATGGAGCCCCACTCTGTCACCCAGGCTGGGGTGCAGTGGCCCGATCTTAGCTCACTGCAACCTCCGCCTCCCAGGTTCAAGTGATTCTTCTGCCTCAGTCTTCTGAGTAGCTGGGATTATAGGCACGTGCCCCCATGCCCAGCTATTTTTTTTGTATTTTTAGTGGAGATGAGTTTTCACTGTGTTAGTCAGGATGGTCTCCAACTCCTGACCTCATGATCTGCCCGCCTCGGCCCCCAAAGTGCTGGGATTGTAGGGGTGAGCCACCGCACCTGACATAATTTTTTATTTTTATTGACAATGCTGCTTTGTATAAAGAAAGTTATTGAGCCCCTTGGTCAATGCAACTGTGGTAAAGAGAACAGAAATGATCATGCACAACGGCAGGATTTCAGTTAAGGTTCTTGGTTGCAAGTGAGAAAAATTTAAAGCAGAAAAATAATCTATTAGGAGGCTATGGAATAGATTTCAGAGACAAATGAAAGGTTCTGAAATCAGGCAATAAGCAAGGAAGGAAAGACCGCAAAGGTATTAACCTGCAGCTCTTCTGAACTTGGACTCTGGAGCTGAACTGTCTAATTCCAAATCTTCACTCCACCATTCAATAAATCTTTGTGACTTTGGGCAAGTAATTTAACCTTTCTATGTCCCGGTATTCAGATCTTCAAAATTAGACTACCCTTACAGTTAACTCAGTTAACACGTGAAAGACACATAATAAATCTTCAAAAATGTCCAGAAAAAAATAAATGTGGCCAGAATAACAGCCATCACATTATACACCATGGACTCCAATGGACGTGGTTGCTGTAAAACCAATCTTGTTGTCCTTTTGAATTTGCATACCTCCACAAAGTTGCTGACCTATATTGGATTTTGTCTTGGTTAAGAGGAGAACAGAAGGGATGAAATTTCTTTACTTTTCCTCTGAGTGAAAGGTATAACTCCCTGAAACTAAGAAGAGGAGGGTTTGGATGTTAAATAGCCAAACATTTGGAAAATGTCCACTACGGTTAGAATAACCATATATCCTAGCTACCTTGAGATAGTCCCAGTTTACAACTGATATCCCACATGGTTAAACACAGTTTCATGGCAGAAGTGTCACAATTTAGTTGATAAATTACAGTCACCGTGACTGTCATTCACTTCCTTTGGCTGCTAAAAATGTGCATATATTCTTCTTCTTATACTTACTGGTCCAGTGAAAAAAGACCTCACTAACAAAATTAAATTTTCATTTATAAAAACAATAATGCATTTATTCTTTTCAGCAAACAAAACAACAACAACAACAACAAAACCAGAGATTCCAAGATACTATTATTCTGCTATCTCTAAGTCTTGGATATCCGTGGACTATTTTTTCTGACTCTAATTTTTTCTAATCCTGTCTCAGTATTTCATCACCTACAGAGTAAATTAACATCATCCCCACCACAATACCCTAGATATGATATCTATATCTATTTATATACATGTATATAAATATATATATACATGCATATATACATATCTATATGTATATAGATCGATGTAGATATATGAAAGGTATATCTATATACAGTAGGGCTCCATTACCTCAGAGACACATCTCAAGACCTTCAGTGGATGCCTGAAACCGTGGTTAGTGCTGAACCCTATATATACTATGCATAATTTTTTTCTTTGTCACAATTTCACAGATAAAAGATCCATTTTACTGTATATCTTAGCAACCTCAGCATATGATCTTTTCCCTTTCTTTACTCAGTCAAAAAGTTTCATCATTTTACTTAATGGAAGCACTTTACAGCTTCTGTTTGGCCTAGCCAAATGGCCAGTATCACTGCTTTTGTGCTTTGAGGCCATTATTAAGTCAAATAAGAATGACTTGAACACAAGAACTGCAATAGTCAATCTGATAGCTGAGGTGGCTAGTAAGTGACTAATGGTTGGGGAGCAGAGACAGCCTGGAGACCCTAAACAAAGGAATGATTCATCCTGGGTTTGATGGAGAGAGACAGCACAAAACTTCATTACGATACTCAGAACAGCACACAATTTAAAACCTGTGAATTTTTATTTCTGGAATTTTCCACTTCATATTTTTGGACCATGGTTTACTGCAGGTCATTGCAACCTAGGAAAGCAAAACTTTGGATAAGAAGAAACTACTCTGTGTGTCTACATGCATACATATAAATAGTCTCTCTTTCACACACACACACACACATACAGGAAAGGAAGAGAAGACATGTGGATTCTAGTTTCCTCATTTCTATACTTGATTATGAGGCCAAATTGGGTATTTATGACTTGCCTCCTTCATTACACAATACATATTCCCTCTACTTTCAGAGAACACTTCAGTAATATGCTAGAATTTTCATGCCTAAAGATTCGAAGGGTTTTTCCTTTTACATATAGAATGAAAAGAGTCCTTCATTAACTTTCAGTTAATGAACATGGTAGTTCTATACACCATCTACCACACAGAACACTGAGCTTCCAATATATTGTTTCCCGTCTGGCACTACAGTGAGTTTTCCATGAATCATCCAGTATTCAAGGGCTACACAATAAAAGCCTTGAATCCTATGGGAATAAGCCCAATGCCTAACATCTTTTGCAATATATTCTTTGTTTAGTTGCAGTGATACCTAAGAGTTGTGATTATAGAGTTTGTTGAATATATCTGAAGAAGGTACAGATAGCAAAGGCAGACACAGAAGAAAAATATATCAATTTTTTAACGGCAGCTGTTCTACTGAAGGCAAATCACTGCACTCTCCATGATTCAAGAAATCAACTCCCTCCCCACCTCCCAGTACTTAGTTGCTATCATCAGTCTTGCTCCTCTATCAGGGCCTCCAGGTTGTGCTCAGTATGAATGAATTAGACACTCAGAGGTGCTATTAGCTTGGCAACCTGTCCATTTTACCATGTCCTAGGCATATTTCTGTACATGAGACCTTTGTCACTTGACTTAATAAGGAGACACACAGTGGCCAGGGGAAGAGGTATTTCATCACAGAACCTGCTGCCATGTTGCTTAGAAGGAGGAGGAGCTAGATGTGTGACTATGTGTCCACTATGGGTCCCTGGCACTTGGGTTGTCTTGATGGCCAGGAACTTGGAAGGAAGATCATTGAAATATTGATGACAAGAAAATGTGGGGAAGAGACATGTGGCTAGAACTCTCAGAATGAACAAAGACTTGAAGATATTTTTGGATGTTTACAAAAGGATGACCTCAGAAGAGGAGGATTTTAACAAGTAAAAGAATAGGATGACTTGTTTCGTGGGTGCCAGTCAGCCTCTTTACTCAGTCACCCTGTCATCTCCCATTGGGCTCATAACTAAAATGGCCATTATGTCGGGGATGGAGGTTATGCATGGGCTCAGCTACATGGACTTTTATTCACCAAGGGTGCCTTCCTATTATCAATCTACCAGTTGTAGAGACCAACACCGTGCCCCCAATGTAGCACTATTCCCCAGGGGATCAGGCATCTACCTGGTGGCACATAGATCACATTGGACAGCTTCCATCATGAAAGGGCAGTATTTGTTTCTTCTGGATAAGACTTTGGATGTGGATGTGTCTTTCCTGAACACAATGTGTCTGCCAAACACAGACTTACAGACTACCTTCTGCACTGTCGCAGTATTCCTCACGGCATAGCTTCTGATCAAGGAACCCACTTCACAGGAAAAGAAGAGTGTCAATGGGCCAACCTCATGGGATTCACTGGTTCGTCGTGTTGCCCACTGTCCTGAAGCAGCTGGCTTGATAGAATGGTAGAATGATCTTTTGAAGACAGCTCTAGCCCCAATGAGGTAACTTCACAGGGTGGGGAAAAGGGTCTCTAGATGACTGTATATGCTCTAAAATAAGTATCCGATATACGGTGTCAATAATTTATATCCAAATTCATCTTTTTCACACATGTATTATCAATAGAAAGTAGCTTAATTTGTCAATCTATCTTGGGTCAAAGTTTAGCATAAAACTTTTCATAAATTTCAGTTTCAAAAATTTATATCTTATGTAGCAGTGTGTATACATTTATATAGTAAGAAATTCTATAGTAAAGAAAATCTTAAACATATGGCTAAGTTTGGCAGAATGTCATAAAGATCACATTGTACAACAAATGCCAGAAATTGTAGTACAGTCCATAATTTTGTTTCTTTAAGACTGATTCCACTGGCTTTCCAATATTGCTACAGTTGAAACAAAATTAAAACAGGAATAAAAACTGAGAATGATCACATAGAGTGACTAAATTAATGATATTCAAGTTCTGTTTCTTCGTCTTTCTAATCATGGTGTTGTAATTGTTTATTTTAAATCAACCGCTCAAACACAGGAATACATGGCACCAGAAAATTTGGATACAGGAACTTCACTGAGGGCAAGCCTAAATGATCCCAAATCTCTATGAATCTTTTCTTGAAATGAATGTGTGTAACTGACTCCGTGTTTGTCAGGCCCGTTTGTAAAACTGGAAGTTCTCTAATTTAACGTCCATGTAAAATGCAATATTTATAAAACTACTTGTGATAAATGTATGTTAATTTAATGTTACATATATATACGTACAATTACATTTGTATATATATGTAGAGAGAGAGAGTTAAATTCAAGAGAAACAAAGTAATTGTTTAGGACTTAGAGCAATAAAATATTTAATAAAGCATTTTTGGAGGGAGGACTTGTGATCATGAACTGGGGGGAATATCCACGGGCAAATCATGAACCAGATTCAGGACATCGTCGCTGTCCTCTGAATCCCAGGTAAGTCCACTTTGACTCTTAAATGGCAGAAGGACTCTGGGTTTTCAAAATCCATAAGCCTGTTATCTAACATATTTTCATTTCACCAGTGCACAGTTTCTCTTGTTTATGGATGCAGATGCCTTTCCAGAAGGGTAGAAATTATAGAAATAACATTTGATATTTTCAGAGTCTGTATATGGAAGTACCTACCTATCATGTTTTTATTTAAAGAATTTTGAATATGTGAGTCCACTCAAATTTGGGAATTGTGTAAGAAACAAAATTCTACTTTGTTGGCTTCAATTAGGTCTATATGCACTAGAACGTGAATACCTTTAAAAAACAGAAATAGAATAGTCCCTAGGTGAGCTGGCACTAATCGTGGTTCTTGGTACTCCATGGCCTATTTAGAGCTACAGTAAACCATGGGTCATATAATTCAAATGGCTACAATGGCCTTGATGTTCATTAGGGACACAAGAGCCCTTTGCTTTCCCTGTAGAAGTGTCATGTTTTGGGTTCTAACAACATAAATACTCCCTAGTCCCAAGGTTTTTATGGAGACCAGTTCAATGCACTATCTTCCCGTGGCATCACTTACCTAAAACGGTTAAGGATTTGGGAGATTCATTTAGTGAATCTTATCCAGATAACAATCTTAACAAACACTGTAGCACATGCACACTCCAAAGTTTTTCCCTCTTTCTACCTTAAATCCAATGGATTCCTGGGACTGTGTCTCCTATAGGCTTTTACTGGGCCTAAATTTTAGCCAATAAGCTTATCAAACAGCTAGAAACACATTCAACTCTTCAAGCTTACTTACTCTATCCACACTCTTTGGGTAAGTGTCCACTTTGAAATTCACCCCAACGCAATCTTTTATCTTGGTTGGATGTACACCTTCAGAACCTATTCCTGAGAAATTCTTGCAAATATTGTTGACATAAATGTCTTGCAATTTTGTTGTTATATCTTTTTTTTTTCTGAGCATATTTGACCCCTATTTAATGCTTAGCTCTGGCTCAAGTTCTAGGACTGCAGCCAATGAAGATTGGGTAAGTAGGGGATAGGATAAGAATTGTCTTCTCAGTCTGAGGTAACTTCCTCATATGTGAAGGCTACTAAGGCAGGTTTGGAAATGGGTTTATGTGTGCATTTCTGAATATCCTAATAATATTTGGCTGCCTACATTAGTAAAACTCATTAAAGTTGCTTTCACTCAAAGACCATAAGATGTAAAGAAAAGTTATTTAAAATGTAAAGCATTGAACAGGAAATAATTGAAAACTAATCAATGAAATGGGTATATATAGGAGGATTCCAAAAAATTCAGAGAATCTAACCACTGAATCCAGGCTTGCTAGTACATCACTGCAGCCAGATACAGTTGCAGTTGCTGGACCACTACAACATCGGGTGCCAATCTAAGACTTTCTTCTTTCCACTATCTACCCCAGTTTCTGGATCCTTGGCAGTATGCTATGTTCAACTGACTTTGAGATGTATGATTCTATTTTGACACCAACAGGTTTAGCAAAGAGTAAACTGCACACTCTGGCTTTTGTAGAGAGAAGTAGAACTCCGTGTAGTGCAAAGTCTTATGCAAAAGTAGGAAGCAGTGTAGGAGGATTGGCAGACCAAAAAAATAAAAAGTAACAAACATTTCTATACAGCCAGATCATTTTGTTATAAGTCAATACTCTAGATGTTTTAATCTCCCATCTCCAAGGCAATTTAGGCAACGATAAGTATCTTATAAAATTATCATTTTTAGAAAATACAGATGAATTATTTCAGAAGGATTCATCATTATTTATTGTCTATTTAGTATAGGTTTATTTATCTCACACCTCTCTGTCTTTTTCCATTATTTTCAGCTGTTCAAAAATTCTGCATTTGTAACAACTTCCTCAATACATAAATTTAGAAATCCCTAAATATTTACCATCTTACTCTAAAGTATTTACCATCTTACCCTGAAGTAATCTGAAGACCACATGCATTATTGTTGGAGTTTTAAAACATTAGTATTTATCTTATCCTAATGTCTTATTGTGATTGTATGGATTTTTTCACTAATTTTGGAAGGGTAAACTATTGTTTCATAGATGCAATAAATCCTGGAAACTTGTTTAGAAGTACTTTTAAAAGCAGCTTTCAAAATTTCTCCTCTATCACACAGGAGATACATTGTAATGATTACTATTTCCTCTGATTTCTTTCAGGTATGTTTCTTTTGACTGTATTTTCATCAGTCTCGTCATTTTTCTGTGTCATCCATTTGCACTGGAACTTGTGCCTGCTGATGGTTTTCAAGTGTGGCTCCAAATTGGTTCCCCTGAAGATATTTTAAAATATGCTGATGCAGTAGAACCAGTCCCAAATCAACTGAAACACATACTTCAATGGCATGGTCATGGTGCTGGTATTTAAAACAAAAACCTTCCTAAGTTATTTTAATATACAACTACTACTTATTCACTGGTATAGAGAATATTGAATACAAAAAAATCTATATGATGAGTCATTCCTTCTGTGAGACAGCAATGTCCACAATTTAAAAAAATTAATAATACTCTTAACTCAGAGGGATCAGACCAGGTGGTGAGCATGAATATGCACTCTGCATAATGAAGCTTATTTCCAGTGTACAAATCTACAGCAAGCAGAAAAGGGTACTTGGTGCGGTTTGCTCTAGATGCACAGCTAGCACAGCCAGCCATGCAGTGGGGCCTCCACCTAGAGGAATTGATCACAGGAAAAGGAAGTTTTGATTTCAACCTCGTTAGGCTTTCCTTCCAGTTAGTACGGTTTCAAGCTGAATGGATGACACAACATGCAAAGTTCAACTATTTAAGAATAGCATGAGGCAAGTGTATTCTATAACTTGCTGTTAAGATTCGTTTCACTTAATAATTTTCTATATGAATCTCTATTAATTTAAGTTTCTGAATAACTGTAGGGTCAACAACATATTTGGTACCCTCCTACTTTGAGCTTAGTTGGACCACATAATCTGAAGGAGAATATTTTATAAAATTAAAATCCTGATAACTTTAAAGACTGATAACTTTCTGTTCGCATTCAGAATATAGTGGCAGAAACAAATATTCATTTCTAAATTATATTATAATGATTAAATTGTTTTGATGGTATTATGTTGCTATAAATAATTTCCTAGAGATATTAAGGTATACTTACATAAGAGTTATTCACATTTATAATATTTTAGGCTGACCTTAAAATTATTTATGAATTTATTTGCTTATGCATATATGATAAACGCTAATTATATTATTTATTTTGTTTTAATAAATATTTCCAGTTGTAATTCGATAGGTTAACTGCATGTACAAATTTCATAATATTGTCTAGAATAATTTTTCTTTATTCTAATCCTTTTAGTTATAATTTTATAGATACAGCCTTAGTTCTAAAGCACTATACACTCATGAAAGATTTCTAAGTCAATGTAAAATATTGTAATATGAAGTCAGAATAAAATCTGTTTGAAGGTAGAGATTTTCATGTTTTTTTTCCAAATCAGAGTTTAAAGTAGTCAATCTCATGATTTGTCAGACTTTAAAAGTTATAGAATGAATATTTTAACATAAAAATAACTTAAATGAATATCCTTAGAATACAAATCAACTGTATATTCACTCAAGGCACTTAAAATATTCTATATGTCAAAAACTGCTTGTCTATTTCCAATTTTTAATACTACTTTCTCTCTCTCTCTTAGTTTACAAATATTTCTCAATATTTAAACTTTTAGAACTGAATCATGTTGGGGAAATGAAGTCTTCTGGGAAATAATTTATTATGAAAATTTTTATGTAGTTATTTAAAACATTTCTCACTCAGTTAACAATATTATATGAAAATGCCATAGTTTGAAAAATTGTCAAGGTTAAGATAAAACAAAAAAATACTTTTTGACTTTTAGCAATGTCTTGAGGAAATGTCTTCTCTTACATTTTAATCACATTTGATTAAACATTGACAGGCAAAACAGATATTGAATCATAGAATAACTTTCTAGTATACATTATGTATACGTTGCATTATTTATTTTCATGTATCCACTTTAAGAAAATATGAACATCCTGCTTAGAATCAAGCTTCAGTTACATTAACACTTTCTTTTTGTTAACGCATTTCTGTAAGCTGCATAATGATGTAATCAAGACATATCTAACACCTGTTCATAATACTTTTGAATTAAACCTAAGGTTATTTTGTAGGAAAATAATACATAAGAGATACTACTCTAATAATGCAAACACATTTCAGAAATGGGAAACATAACTTGTCACTGAAGATATGAAAATGATAGGTATATTAGTCCGTTAAGGTCCTTACTGTTGTCTCAGCTGTGCTAGGACATTGCTCCTCTGATCTACTGTTATCTATTATTTAGACAACTTATTCTTGCTGCTGCAAAGAATGTCAGTGGCATGAAGTTAGGGTATGCATGTCTATGCTGCTGTGGTTTCAGGCAATGTAAATACATGGGAAACATTTCAGATCATATAAAATCAAACTACTTTTCCTTTTTCCTATTTTTTTACATCAATATGTCACTTGTCTCAAACCTTCTAACATATTTCTTCTATTTTGTTTTTCATTGTTTAATTCCTATTACCTTAAGTCTATCAGATAAATAAACTTCTTGACACCTTGACCTGATTTCCTGATATTATCAAGGAGACATAGGCTCCATTAAGATTTTTTTCACATTACAAACTTGGTACAAGTGAGCTGCAGATGTAAAAACATAAACTGAAGTTCATGCATTTATACTTTATGTATATTAACATGCAAGCATTATAGGAAATGGATTATATCAAGAGGTTATTCCAGAAGATGAAAAGAAGGGTTCCTATGTTTCTTAGGTCCACAAACTTGACACAGAGTTTACCCACATTTTCATGCAATATTGAGCCAGATGAATAAAACTTAATGTTCATCAATTCTGCTTCCCATCTTCCCAGACCATGGAAATGGTTTTGATAGCAATGTGTTGGTTGATCTGGCCGACTACTAGTAAGAAGATGGTCATCATACATGGTGCCATGTCATGACTCAAATTCAGCTCAAAGATCAAGCAGAGAGCTGAGATGCAGGTTGTATTGCTTCTGCTTCTCAAATCCTGGAGCACATATACAGCACTGCTATCTTCTGGGACTGCATGGCCTCCTTTATTGCCCTGCTGGTCCTACCACCCTCCTGGAAGACCCATCTTACAGCATGACTCTCTTTCTTTCCTCTATTTCAAACGCCAAAGAAAGATTTTAGGTGAGAACTCAACTATTTCCAAAATAATTTACAAAACAGAAAAGCACTCCATGGACACTTTTTAAACATCAATTTCTGGGTTTCTGATGGAATTTGTGTGTGAAAAATCATAAGATGTAGTTTGGGTATTTGTCCCCACCCAAATTTTGTCATGAATTGTCATCCTCAGTGCTGGAGGTGGGGCTTGGCGGGAGGTTTTTCAGTCAGGGAGGCTTGGTGCTGTCTTGGCAATAGTGAGTAAGTTCTCATGTGATGAAGTCATTATAAGCATGGGAACCTCTCTCTCACTCTATCTCTTGCTTCTGCTTTCTTCACGTGATGTACCTGCTCCTGCTTCAGCTTCTGCCATGATTGAAAGCTCCCTGAGTTTTCAGCAGAAGCTGAGCAGATGCCAGTACCATGCTCCCTGTACAGCCTGCAGAACCATAAGCTAGTTAAGCCCCTTTCCTTTATAAATTACCCAGTCTCAGGCATTTCTTTTTATCAGTGCAAAAATGGCTTAATATAGAGAGAAATAGTAATTTAATTCCATTTAACTAATAGTAATGGAGCACCTGCTTTGTATTAGCAGATATTGATGTTGAGAATGAGTAGAAAACAAACATAATTTTCAAGAATCTTATAGTTTTAGGGTTGAGATATAAGATGAAGGGTGAAAGCAAAGTATAGAGCCTATTATACAGTAAGTTAGAGTACAACATTTTTGATAAAGCAAGTAGAATGTGATGAAATTTTAATGAAGGAAGAGGATGCATTAGATGGATGTATCAGGAGAAACAGTATAGTGGTGGACCTTTTAAGGTCAATGACATTCCAAAAATTTGAGAGGTAATGCAACTTTAATGTAGTGATAATTGGTAGCATATGCTATTAATTAAAATTAATATCTCAAAGCATAAAGGCTGGGAAGCATTTTGCAGGAAGCAGATTATTTTTCTAAAGATAATTAATCTGCAGTGGCTTAATGCTTAGATATTTTCAGTGAGTGTCCACAAATTCTACCTCCTGTAACACTCAGACCAACTCTGCAACTGTCCTAGCTGATAATGTGGGCCCTGATAAACTACAAAAAAGAAAATGTGGCTTAGGTTGTTTGGGGGAGGGGATTACGGCAGGGCACCAGTGTGCAAGTCATATCTGCAACTTCTCATCTGCAATTGAGACTAGAAGTATCAGGTGAGGTAATAGGAGAGAATTAAATCCTAAGCTAGGAATTTTTACCTAATTAGATGGATTTTTAGGCATTTTTGAAGTTTTTTGAACAAGGTCATGAAATTAGCAGCCTCCCATTTTAAAATGTCAGAGACAGAGACAGCCCTGAAAAGGTGCAGAAAATAATCAAACTGAGGATGTGAAATATAATAGACATCATTATAAAATGCTACACTAAGTCCAAAAGATGAGAGCTTTAGAGAGGATTAAGTCCTATAGACTGCCTTCAAATACAAAGTCTGTAGTTATAAATAGGGTTGATAGCACCGCACATGAAAAAGATCTAGGGGTTTTAATTGACCAAAAGCTCAACACGAGACAGTGAAGTGGCCTGAAATGCAAATGTGAAGAAAGCCAACCTTGTCAGCATATAGTGCCAGTCAGGAAGAAGACAACGTTCTCACTAGTCTATGAACTTAACAAACCACACCTACTACTATGTCCACACTTTAAGAGTGACACTGATGAACTAAAATTCATTCAGAGAAGAATAAAGATGGGTTTGGAGGTTGTGACTAGGAGGATTACTTGACAAAACTGAGGATGTTTATGTAGAAAAATAGGTAAATTTGTTAAGACTGGGAAGGGGAAGAATTAGCATTTGTGGAGCAAAATCAAAACCTCGTAGGGCTGTTATATGAGAGATCGTTTAGACATTTCCGTGGCTCTTGAATGTAGAACAAGAACCAACAGGTGTAGGTGTCAATGCAGTACCAAAGCTACCTTTCTAAGAACTTTGTTATCCAAGTAGCATTTGGGAGCACTGCTTTTGATGTGCTGCAGAAGAGTGCTCAGTCCATTCTGACTGAGATTCTGTTATTTCACGAATTATATGTTATATACCTGCACAATAAAATAGATAAGATGCTACAGGGTGATTAGCACATAAAATAGGAATAAAGGCCTCACTCTAAAATAGATTAAATAATAGAAAGCACATTTTTGGTGCTTA
The DNA here is from genome assembly GCF_007565055.1 of Rhinopithecus roxellana. Lineage (NCBI taxonomy): Eukaryota > Metazoa > Chordata > Mammalia > Primates > Cercopithecidae > Rhinopithecus > Rhinopithecus roxellana. Next base: position 7,603,218 of record NC_044566.1, read on the forward strand.
TAGCACTGAGATTGTGAAATGTGGGATTGAATGGAATAGAATCATAGCTTGCTTCAGCTTAATTAGAACATTTCTTATAATAGATACAATGAAGGAGTTTGGAATAACAATAGTGCTTTAGAGTAACAACAAAAACAGCAAAACAAGGCCTGGTGTGGTGGCTTACACTTGTAACCCCAGCACTTTTTGAGGCCCAGATGGGAGGATAGCTTGAGCCCAGGAGTTCAAGACCAACGTGGACAATATGGTAAAACCTCATCTCTACAACACACACACACACACACACACACACCAAAAAAAAACAACAACAACAACAAAAAAAAAAACCCTAGATAGTCCCAGCTACCTTGGAGGCTAAGGTAGGAGGATTGCTAGAGCCAGGGAGGGCAAGGCTGCAGTGAACCTTGATCACTCCACTGCACTCCAGCTTGAGCAACAGAGTAAAACCTTGGTTCAAAGAATTTTTTTTTTATTAAAAAAAAAAAAAAGCAAAATGTTTGAGCCAGAAGCAGAAGCAGCTCAGTATAGCGCTTTAATCCTGATGTTTTAGTTATAATATTTTCTCAATAGATACCTACTTAATACATGAATGCAGGAATGAATTAAGTATTAGGCTGCTAGCTCCCAACACTTCACTGAGGTTTCTAAGGACAGCTACATGTAGTATAAGAAAAAGTCTAATGACACTGGATAACAGGGCCTTGTGTTTCTATTTTCTCCTTGAAATAGTCCCAAAGTATTTTTTAATGGTTTTACCTGGGTCCCATGCAACTGTGAAATGTCACAGAACCCACATAGAAGGCGTTGAGATTTTTGATCTTGTGCTAAATCAGGCTCACTATGGGAGGCAGCTGTTCTATAACAGAGAAGAAAAGCCTGGCTGATTTGGGTGTGGGCGTTGCTTTTATAATGGCAGCAATGTGCTGGCTTGGCACATCATCAAATATTCTTTTTGAACCTGTCTGATCACTACCAGAGAGGGAAGTTTCAATTTTGTTATGGTTCATTGGCCGTCATTAAGAAAAATGCATGCATTTTAATGGCACAGCTTCCAGTGCTGGGTGATTTTAACCCATTTCTAGAAGGGGCTACTAGCTGTGGACAATGTGGAAAGCATCTTCATACTCTAGAAAGAAGGGAAAAAAATGAGGATTTTGGAACAGGGATTACCTTTGAAATAACTAGGGTAAGAATCCCATATAGAGGTAGATGAAGTCTTAAGAAAGCCCAAAAGCATGAACATTATGTTCTCTTAGTTTTTCCAGGGCTGATTCGTGTTCAATGGTCAAAATTATCTTTCCTTTTAAAGGTATTTAATTTATCATCTTATTTTTAAATCTGAAAATTCTATTTGATAATATGTGATGTCGCATTGAAATCTTTTTATATAAAATGTTCAACCACTATATAAGAATTCTTATTTTAATCTTTTCTACTGAGAGATAAACATATCTAATTACATAACAGTAGACAGTTGGCTATCAAGGGAAACTGAGGTAGCAACTATTCCCCAATGTTCTGAAGTTGAGATAACACACGACCATCAGGTGTTCCTTGGTGCCCCAACTTTTGAAATACAGTAAAGATGTAAGAAAAATTCCTTAGTCCAAAAATGTTTTCCATATCTTTTCAACTTTTAGTTCACCAGTTCAAATATTTACTAGATTCATTCCATCCATCATCATTTACAACTCAGAGTAAAGTGTAAATTAATGATTTTCTTCTCCTTCTTTGTGTCAGTTAAGACTGAAATTCGTTATATATAAAGGAAATCAGTCCAGAATGATTTGCATACATGAAGAATTATTTTCATTTGTGTAAAAAGTCACGTAGATGGTAGTACAAGGCTTGAACAACAGCTCAATAAAGTTAGCAAGGACCAGAGCTTCTTTTACGTTTTTGTATAACTTGGGACTTTTCATTCTTACATGAATAACAAGGCTGCTCCATCTCTAGGCATCGCATTTGTGTTACACGCAGAAAGAAGATACAGTAGAGCAAAGGGTAAAATGCAAAAGTCCAAAAGGTGCATATAAAATCAGAGTCGCTTATATTACCACATAGTCACTCGCACTTTGTAGCAAACCCTATCTGCAAGGGAGTTGGGGCAGTTGAGTACATATTGCAACTTCATACAAAAATGAGGCTCTGTTAGAAAGGAGGAAATGTGAATGAATAAGAACTGGCTAGACAACTGGAAGTGACTTCTACAAAGTTATTAAAGTTCAAAGAGAAAATTATATTCCTAATTATCCTAATACTAAATGATCGATACATAGTATTTAGGACACCCAGAAAAGTGAAAGAAAACTAATAATTCATGAAAACATAATTGAAACTCTACTTCCTGAAAGATTGTTAATAATGACATTTCCTTTTCTTCTCTTTCTTTCTCTCTTACATTTGTTCTATTGTTTTCCATGTATGTTTCTGTAAAAAACAACATAAAAGGGTGTATTATATCATGGTTTGATTTTTTAACTTAGGTTAATATAAATATTTTCTGACAATAACAGCTGCTATTCTACAAGGGTTAAATGCTATCAAGGTTCTATGATATGTGCATACTTTATATCCTTAACTCAGCATAAGAGAAACTGTTTCCTTATTTTCTGTTGATAATTTTTAATTTCCTTAAATATGTATACTTTACACATATCTCAGGTTATTTCAGTAGGGTGAATTTTGAAAGATAAAAATCAATCACAGACTACGCACATTTTAAAATTTTAATACACAATTAAAATATCATTACAAAAGTTTGCACCAATTTATGCTATTTCTTCACTCTCCAATTCTCTTCAAAATCTTTGCTAGTTGATAGGCAGAGGAAGTAGTATCTTAATATTATATTAATGGCAATTTATTTATATACAAAAAGAAATTGTAATTTTTGTCTATAGAGGACAATTGACTCTTTGTTCCTGAAAATGACTTGTTCTTGTTCTTTGCCTTTTATTCTACTTCCTACTCCGTTGTCAGATCCACCCACCTCTTTTAATCTTCATAGGCCAATATCCATGCTCCCCAAATCTCTTTGTGTAGATCATCAAAACATTCTTGCAGTGTTCACTCCATCCCAAGCTCAATGTGAGTTTTTTTTTCCTAGGAAAAACTGACACAGTTAGAAATAAAACGGACTCCTGTGTTTAAATCAGCATATTTCTCACAAATTACCTTTATATTTCCATCTTGAATTTTATCACTAATTATAGAATGACAGCAAGTGTTCCCTAAGTGACTATGAGTAGATACAGAATATAATTTGAGGCCAGAGATGTCTCCTCAAGGACCTGATAGAACATTCAACTCTTAAAAAGTATATTTGATTGCTAAAAGATCCCTGTACTTAGAATTACAACATCTCAGTCTAGTCTTACCTCTATTATTCAGGTTTTTGGAAGTTTTAAAAAGTGCCCAATAAAGATTATCCATCTTTGCTCCCAAGATTGTAGCCAACTGAGAGGTTGACACAGGACATCAAGAATCTGTAATTAAAATAGCTCAATTATTTCTAATAAAAGTTATACTGGTGAAAAGGTTTTGGCTCTGTGGTTATATCAGCCCCTAATATGTGTCCCTTGAACTACTCAGGCTTCCTTATTTCATTCCAGACAGCTCTGGACAATAGCTGACCCATGACCCACTGAATCCGTCCCACCGTAAAACTGAGACTCGACTGCACCTTCATGAGACTTGCTGGTCCCTGCCTCCATCTGTCAAGCTCTGGAGTGAGAGGTGCAAGGCAGCCCAGCGTTCATCTGGTGGCAGGAGCCCAGTGTTCTCCCCAGTGTGAACAGAGATCTAGTTGTGCAACCTCACCAAGCCTTCTGGCCTCCTTTATGTTTACCTTCCTCAGGGTACACTAAAAATAATATTAACTATACAGTATATTTGTAAAGACTTAATAACACAGTAAACGAAATGGATCCTAAAAACTACTTCTGGATTTTCTGACCCACACATTAGAGCAAGTACGGCATTTTTTTTTTTTTTTTTTTTAATGTTACACAGAGAATTAAAGGACAATGTCAACAGAAATAGTATTTGGGTACTTTTTCCAGTATATACATTGAAAAATAATTATTAGCATTTCTACAGAGTTACAGCAATTTTAAGATGATGACAAAATTTTATACACAGTTTGACAAATTTGATTGTTTTTTGCAAATCAAAAAATATTTCAATGTGTTTTTCAGTTATTGTACTTTTGAGGATAAACATTTCTGTTTGCTTTCATTTTCAAGAAAAACACTTAATTTTCATAGTACTCCCATTCTTGTCTGACATTAATGTTATTGACCTCTCATCCTCTTTCTTTGCAGATGGAAACTAGATAGGTTTTAATGACATTTTATGGTGTGTGTGTGTGTCCTTGATTAATGCAAAAACCTTCACACTCTTGTTAAAATTAGAAAAGAAGCTATGATTGCTCATTTTAAAAATTACAACAATTTTACTGAGAGATAAGTCACACGCCATACAATTTACTCATTTAAGATGTTTCAAATTTAGTGGTTTTCGTGTATTTGTAGAGCTGTGCAACAGCCATCACAACTAGTTTTAGAACATTTTTATCCACCGGGATAAAGGAAAACCAAGAGATAAGCCCAGTACCCATTAGCAGTCATTCCCCATGCCCCCCAACCTCAATTGTAAGCAAACAATAATCTACTTTCTGTGTCTATATATTTGCCCTTTCTGGACATTTTATATAAATGTAACTATAGAATATGTTGTCTTTTTGACTGGATTCTTTCATTTCGCGTAATGTTTTCAAACTTTTTCAATGTTGTCGTATGTATCAATATTTCATCCTTTTATTTCTGAATAATATTCCATGATATGGATAGACCGCAATTTGTTTATCCATGTAACAGTTGATGGGCATTGGGTTGATTCTGCTTTTTGGCAATTATGAATAATGCTGCTAGAAACTGTGCGAGCTATTGTATGTGTGTGTTTTTAATTCAATATGAGGTTAATAGGTCTACGTTTAACATTGTAAGGAACTGCTAAACTCTTTTCCTAAGCAACTGAACTACTTCACAACCCCACTAGCAACATAAGATGATGCCATATCTTCCACATCCTCACCAACACTTTTTAGTATAAATATATATATATACACATATATACACATACACACACACACCTATATATATTTCCATTTATTTATTTATTTGTACTTTTTAAAATTGATAAAGTGATGTATATTTATTCTCTACAATATAATGTTTTGAAATATGTATACACTGTGAAATGGCTAAATGGAGCTAATTAACATATGTATTACCTCACATAGTTATCATTTTTGTGACGAGAACATTTAAAATCCACTCTCTTAGTATTTTTCCAGGATACAATATATTGTTATTAGCTATAGTCATTATGTTGTGCAATTTATCTTTTCAACTTACTCCTCCTACGTAATTAAAATTTTGTTTAATGTGACAAATATTTCCCTCATTCCCTGTGTTCCTAATAAACCACTCCATCTCTTAGTACCCACCAGTCCACTTTCTATTTCTGAGTTCAAGTTTTTTAGATTTTATAGATTGTACATACAAAGAGATGATGCTATATTTGTTTTTCAGTGCCTGGCTTATTTCATTTAAAATGTCCGAGGGTATATTTACATTTTCTCAAATAACAGAATTTTCTTTTTTAACGATTGACTAGTATTCCATTATGTATATTTACCATCGTTTCTTTATTTATTCATCCATTGATAGGCAGTTAGGTTAATTTTGTACCTTACCTATTTTAAATAATGCTGTAATGAACATGGGAGTGGGGTATCTCTTCAACACACCAATTTCGTTTTCTTTGGATATAATATCCAGTTGTAGGATTGCTGGATAATGTGGTAGTTCTATTTTTTTAACTTTTTGAGGAACATTCATACTGTTTTCCACAATGGCTGTATGAATTTACATTCCCACCAACAGTGTTCAAGGGGCTCTTTTTCTCCATATCTGCTCCAGCACTTGTTATCATTCGACTTTTTAGTAATAGCTATTCTAACAGGTGTGAGGTGATACCTCATGGCAGTTTCAATTAGTTTTTCTCTCATGATTACCGATATTGAGCATTTTTAAAGTATCTGTTGGCCACTTGTATGTCTTCCTTTAGGAAATGTCTATCCAGGTCCTTCGCCAAATTTTTAATCAGGTTATTTGTTTTCATTCTATTAGGTAGTTTGAGTTCTTGATATAGTTTGAATAGTTGTCCTGTATAACATCTATGATTTGCAATATTTTTCTCCCATTGTCTAGGTTGTCTCTTCACTCTGTCATTCCCTTTGCCCTACAGAGCTTTTAGTTTCATGCAATCCCATTTGCTTATTGTTGTTTCTGTTGCCGGTGTTTCTGGTTTCATATTCCAAAAGTTATTGCTCAGACCAATGGACCAATGTTATGAAGCTTTTACTCTATGTTTTCTGACAGTGGCTTTATAGGTTGCTGGTTTTTTTTTTTTTTTTTACCTTATTTCTAAGCCTTCAATTTTTTTTTTTTTTTTTTTTTTTAAGACGGAGTCTTGCTCTTGCTGCCCAGGCTAGAGTGCAGTGGCACAATCTTGGCTCACTGCAACCTCCTCCGCCTCCCAGGTACAAGCAATTCTCCTACCTCAGCCTCCCAAGTAGCTGCGATTACAGGTGCCTGCCACCACGTCTGGCTAATTTTTGTATTTTTAGTAGAGATGGAGTTTCACCATGTTGGCCAGGCTGGTCTTGAATTCCTGACCTCAAGAGATCTGCCTGCCTCGGCCTCCCAAAGTGCTGAGATTACAGGCCTGAGCCACTGTGTCCAGCCTGTCTTTAACCTATTTTCAGTTGATTTTTGTATACAGTGTGAGAGAAGGTCTAATTTTATTTTTAGGCACATGGTTATCTGGTTACTTCAATATCATTGATTGAAGAGACTATCGTTTCCTAGTTGTGTATTCTTGACACTTGTGGTAAAAATCAGTTGGCTGTGAACGTGCAGATTTACTTCTGGGTTCTCTATTCTTTCCCATTCATCTATTTTTCAGTTTTTATGTCCTTACCATTCTCTTTTGATTGTTACACCTTTGTAATATAGTTTAAAATCAGGAAATGTGATGCCTTCAGCTTTGTTCTTTTTTCTCAATTTTTTTTTTTTTTTTTTTTTTTTTTTTTTTGAATTGGAGTCTCGCTCAGCCTCCCAGGCTGGAGTGCAATGACACAATCTTGGCTTACTGAAACCTCTGCCCCCCAAGTTCAACTGATTCTCCTGCCTCAGACTCCTGAATAGCTGGGACTACAGGCACATGCCACCACACCCAGCTGTTTTTCATATTTTTAGTAGAGACAGGGTTTCACCATGGTAGCCAGGATGGTCTCCATCTCTTGACCTCGTGATCTGCCTGCCTTGGCCTCCCAAAGTGCTGGGATTACAGGCGTGAGCCACAGCGCCCGGACTACTTTTCTCTTGCTCTTGCCTAATTATTCTGGCTAAGACTCCCAGTACTGTGTTGAATAGAGATTCCCCTTTTGTTTTGACACTGGTTTTAGTATCTTTAACTTAGATGACTGAGTTACTTCCTCTGTAATTTTAGGAGCATGCTTAGAGAAAAGTGTAACAAGTTCTGAGGAATTCCCCAGTGTGTTTCAGACCCCAGAGACAGCAGCCAGCATTCCTGGCAGCTAGTCTGGTATGTTCAGCAGAGATGCCCTGCAACTTCTGGTCCAACTTCTGGTCTCAGCTTCACCGAAGACTGTGAAGAGCAGATCTGTGTTCAGCAGGAGACTGTGACATATGCAGATTTAACACATTCTCCTGCACTCATTTAATAAGTTGAAAGATTTAAGTTCAGAAAACCAACATCATGAAGAGAAATTGGAAAGAGATTTTACATACACAACACAGCTGATGAAAGACCACATGTTATGTAACCTAACCTCTTGACTAAGTGCCAGGAGCTGGAGGTCTCTGGGTCTGCAACAACGTATTAAAAGCCTCTAAAACCTGAAAATGCTAATAAGAAAGGTAATAAATAAATAAATAAAGGGAGTGTCTGTTAAATTCATAACTTTAATGCAATCTGAAGTGCCTTGGAATCATTAGCCTAAAACACTAAAAACAACTTTTAGAAATAATTTAAATACTAAAAAATATTTATCCAAGTTGACAACATGTTGTAGACATAGCTTGTAGATCACAGTGTTAATAGGCAAATTAAAAATCAATATTTTAATCCATCAGCATGTTGAAAAGATTTGATAAAATCACTTTTTAAATTTTTATCTCCTGACTCTTTTTGGAAACTAAGTTGATCATCTATACAGCAAACAGAATATCTTTATGCCCCAGCAATAGGAATAATAATGAATTTCATTCATCTTAATTTTTGTATAATCTCCATGGAGAAGACGGGCTGGCAAATAATTTGAATGAGCTGCCATAGTTTTTACTTATTATGAAAATTTGTTACATTGTTCTCACAGATGTAAATGGGGTTTAAATTCAATGCTTCTTATCTTAAATCTGTTATGTCCATTTAAAGTCCTATTTCATTACATTTACCCCTTTCTTTACTTTGTTTTCTATAAAGTCCTTGTCTAGACTCTGGCTAACTAATACTTTTAAATTAATGAAATGTCCTTCTGGTAGTTCTCTGATTTCTAGCTTCAAGCCTTTCTGACTTTAGCTAATCCTACTCTTATGAGTGACCTATTCCAGGAGTTTTAAGTGATCACAAAAGGTTCTATTTTGTTCCTTTTGACTTAATATCATTTTACTCCAAGAACATCCATACCCTTACCTTTTATCTGGCCAAGACATCCCATTAAAAAAAAAACAAAACGCGTTCATTTATTCCTCATTTTTTTCTGCGTGATTCCATTCTATGTGATCCTCACACAGAGAATTATACCCATAGCCTACCCTATGTTTTGTGTAATCCGTGTGCTAACACACGTGATCCTCACACAGAGTTATACCAATAGCCTGCCCTATGTTTTGTGTAATCCGTGTGCTAACACACGTGATCCTCACACATAGAATTATACCCATAGCCTGCCCTATGTTTTGTGTAATCTGTGTCTTAACACATGTGATCCGTTACACATAGAATTATACCCATAGCCTGACCTATATTTTGCATATTCCGTGTCCTAACACAATCGCCCCCAAACAGGCGCGATGGAGCATGGGGGTTTTCTTCATTGAAGAGAACTTAATGAGTTAATGTGGCATCTTTCAAAACCACTTAGCTACAGTAACGTCTTCTCACAGGTTCTATCTCTATGTCTTCACACTTCCTATAGACTTAAATTCATGCATTTTCTGAAATCGACACGGCTATTGTATTCCCTCTTGGGATTCCTTAACCTTGTATCTAAATTCTCACTTCACTTGGATCCTTGACGATATGAATCTGTGAGATAAATGTCATAGAACCCACCAACACCATGTGCCCAGCAGTCACCAGAGAACAGGTTCATTATATCACTTTTGCTTTAAGAGTTTCAGCAATTTCCATGAAGACCTGCGAAGAGGCCTTTGGCTGAAAACAATTTCAAGTAATTCTCCAAAGATCCTGCCTAAGTACACAGACGCCAAGGACAGGGATATTGAAGTTTTGTTCCCAGTTTTGTTATGTAATAGCTCTGTAATCTTAAAACATTTCTTAAATATCCTGAACCTCAGTTTCCTTATCTGTAAAATGCTTCATATGAAGTTTGTATCTCACATTGTTTTGAATATAATAGTGAATATCGACCTCATAACACTGCCTGGCATATTACAAATTCTCAATGCTATGTGTTTAAGAGTCATTTAAAAGGTAATTATTATTTATAGCTGAAAATAGTAGTAGAGTGAGGTAGTATGATGTGGTAGAACTTGTGGTCTGGAAGATCTGAGTCCGACTCTTGTTTCGTATAATTCAGAGAAGCAGGTCTTTGGGTAAAACACTTAACTTCACTTGTAAAATGAAAGTATTAATGAAGGCATCACAGGGTCCCTGTAACAATGAAATGAGCTCCTGGGTAGAAAAGTGCTTCATAAACGGGTACGTGTTACATAAATGTTAATTATTGAAATATGGAGTCATTACTAACCTTATAGGAAAACAAGCAAATGCATTTTACATGTAATTTTTACTCAATTATCCTTTAAGTTTAGTCACAATTAGTAGAAATTGTCCCTAATAATAAAAGTAAAGAAAGGAAAGCACACATACTGACAAGGGTTATTGATTTCAGAAGAAAGGCTTTCATTTTTTTGGTATTTTGCTACCATTGACTTGTGATATGGGTAATTTTCTAAATTACTATACTTCAGTGAAGTTATAATTGTCTAACTTACTTTATGATTTATGAGTCATTATAAAAAAGCTTATGATTTTTAAACTCACTGTGAAATATTCATAGAAGGCGTTCCTTCTCTATTCTGGTACTGCAAAAAAAAAAAAAAATCTGTGTAATGCCTTTGTCATATTGTGATAAATATTTTTAAAAAAAGCTGATTTTTCCCAATATTATCACATTACAATTTCTTTAACTTTTATAGGTGTTCTTTTTGTTTCTGGAAACAAATGCCACATTGCTGAAAAGCCTCTCAGTTTATTTTGGCAAAGGCTTTTCTTTATCAATAAAAAAAATTGGGGATAGAAATATTTCATGTTTATCCACACCAAAATATAGAAATTATTGATATCATAATGTAAATAATAAGACCGTACATTGACTAATTTTTTAATAGCTATTTTATAGTCCTCGAATTAAGAATGTACAATGTTGAAAAGATTGAAAAATGATTTGCTGTAGTGGATGACATGTGGGATGATGTTAAATGGATTGCTGAGGCCACATGAGCTCATGCACACATACTCTGTGGGCAACTGTGGTAAAATCACCACACACTGGCCGTTCACTTACAGTATGTGGCCATTCTTAGTAGTTTATATTTGTTGGTGGTTAATATCTGTTTCAGAAAGCTAGAAAAGGAATTTTGTGTGTGTGTATGCACTAAACCTTTTCCCCAGATCATATGTGCATATACATATATATACAATGGAATATATGTATATATAATATCTATGTGTAAATATATGTATATATGATATGTATTATATAAATATGTATATTTATACATTATATAAATATATAATATATTAAACATATATATAATTTTACTATATCATTTGATAATTTAATAATGTACATAATTTTATATTACACATCATATTTATATATAAATATATAGCATATATAATTTTACTACATTATATATTAATTATAATTATTATTAATTTAAAAGTAGGAAAACTTTTGAACTTTTTTTTTTAAACTATTATAGTTAATACCGGGTTTAGCTCTAGCGTTTAAATTTTCAGGAATCTCTTTAGTTATCTTTGATAACCACAATAAAAATAATAGTAGTGACACTAATGATAACTAATATTTACTGAGGACATTTTGAAGCAAACCTCTTCTAAGTGATGTATATTCACAACACTGCTTAAACTTCGTAAGTAGCCAAATCAGTAGGCACTGTGATTTTTCCTTTTCTCTGAATGAAGAAATTGAGGTGCATAGAAGTTAAATAAGGAATTTACTAAGGTCTTGCTGTGAAGTGACTTTGAACAAAATATCCCCATTCACAAAGTGCCAGGTATCTTAAATTGGAATACTAGCTTTATTGTTTATCTTGAATTATTCTTGCTTTTATTACTACCCTGTTAAATAAAAATAATTTTGGAAAGGCTAATACATTAAGTCTTTAAGTCAGTGTTCATTAGTTAATGTCTTAGAGAAGCAAGTGCCCAGGGAAGCTCAGAACTCTGGGTGTCCAAGATAGGCAGAAAGCACTCTAAGAGTGAGGGAGAGAGGAAGTGGGTTGGAGTGAGCAAATCTGCCTAAAGGTTACGTGTAATCATTTCATACACATGGTGTACTTCGAATCATTTTAGCTCATGCAAAAAAGAAAAGAAAAAAAAAAACCACTCAAATTAGTACAGATTGTAAAATCCTCCATTCTACCTACACCAACAGCTCACACACTTCTTTTTATTATTATTATTTTATTTTTTCAATGCACCACATCAGAGCCAATCTCACACACTTCTAAAGGACATCTGGAAGCATCATACGCACAGCAATGCACAGAACCAAGTGTCGGGGGACTCAACGTGTTATTAGAATGTATAGCCATGTTAGAAAAATTTATCCTTCTATCAATATAGAGAACTACTTCCACTAGCCTTGAACTTCTAATAATTTATTTGGGACTTCACTAATAATTTTTTCAAGACAAAAATATGTAAGCACATAGAGGATATGCCCAAAAGAATTGAGAAAAAAATAAAATTGTGTGTTGATGTATTGATGCTTTGGTGGAATATGCATGTATATAGACAAATTCTGGTTTTAAATGTGAAACTTTTACTCCAGCTTTTCCGTTTGTTTCTCAAAGGACTAGTCTGAATCAAAACTTTAAATTATAAAAGTCAGCTCCTCCTGGGTTACATTTTTGGGTAATCATTCTTACGGACATATGGAAAACGATTTTTTGAGTCATATAAGTCAGTATCTGATAAAAATGGATTTAGCAGAAACTTTCCAAATATTCACTTTTGGCTGAGGTTAAGCCTGGAGAGTTTAAAGCCCAAAAGGAGAATTTGGAGAAAGTTATGAATGAATGCATACTAGTTTACAATGGAAATGCAATTGTAACCAAGCACTATAATGTGTCTAGACATTTGGGGCTTGGTTCCCAAAATGAAGTGTTCTAGCTTTACAAGAGATCCTCATGGAAAGTGCTCAAGATATTACGTGGTGAGAATTCTACCAAAGACCTAAATGTGCTTCTGACACCATTTGGAACTTGTTTCCCTTTTAGGAAGGGAGGGGCTCATATGAATATTCAGAAAACTGTGAAACACTAATCCCTGGGCATAAGCATAGAAAAATAATGAGTAAAGAAAAATTATTTGAAGATCATTCTAGGATTTTAAATTATTATTTTGTTTAAGGGTGTGTGACAAAAATGATTGCTATGAGCTGACTTTAGGACAACCTAGTCAGTGACAAATTTAGCAGCTCATTCTCTTTCCTGACAAGTTCTGAAAGATTGTATTGCAGTTCTTCTGATTCTCAGAGGTTTTAGGGTAAAACCTAAATGAAAGGACTCTTTTAAAGTCGTAAGTACCAGCAACATCATAAAGGAATTTCTTAAGATTTAGAAAATAAATATATATATTTTAAGGATACAGCCTCTAATGGAAAGACAAAGTCAATCTTTATCTTAAAAACATTTTATTCCAATAATCATCTACTGATTAATTTTGAGGACATCTGCAAGTTTGTATTCTGGAGGATTTTAATTTTCTGACAGTCAGTTCTCTGAGGTTGCAATTATTAATAAACTCTGTGTGTGCATATAAGATACCTAACCATCTAATTCTCTTCCAACGCTTATTTTTATAAATGACTTTGTAAGTCCTGAAAGAAGAATTATTCTCCAGCGTTTTTTAGAACCACTTCCAGCAGTATGTCTCCAGAGTCAAATAGAGCTGTCTTCATCATTTTTACATATAGACTTCCTCAAACACTAAAAAGAATGATAATCGCCTAATTATAAATTCACTGTTAATATAGCCTTAGAGCTGAGAACATTTCACTCCAGTGGTTAATTTAGTCTGTGGTAAATTCTCACTGTTATTTAATGTCATTTATCACCTGCTGTTTTGTCTTACTGAGAACATCCTGCTTGCCCCGTCCCGTCTACAGTACATGGACCTTCTATGACTTTAATGTACTCTGAACAAAGACTCCAAAGTGCTTCTATCGGGAGGATTTTGGCAACTTGCCTTAGATATATTCAAGCCATTTTGCTGCCTGTCACTCAGTGCTGTACAAATTGAACTCAGAGGAGAGGTAAAAAGGGTCTATCAGGCATTTTTTTTTCTGGGAAGAATATGCTAATAAAGTGCCATCAGCAGGACGCAGGCTGTGTCTGAAAGAGTTTTGTCAACTCTGAATTAATTTTGTGTGTTAAGAAACACGGGGGTGCTTCTAGAGCCGGTCTGTGGTAATTAATCCTTCCTGTTTCTGGAAGAACAGAACTGTAATAAATGCAGCCCACATTTAACAGATGTGTGCACACAATGTCTGCTTTATGAGGAGTAAAACAAAATGATGGCTACAGAACAAAAAAATGTTGATTTAAAAAACTAAAACAGTATGGAAAGCACAGAGCTTGGAATTCCCAGAGTTTATGCAAATATAGTATTCCTTTAAATGTTCACAGACAACGTGGTTTTGAAAACATCTGTGCATGGGGCTGGATACTGTGAAGAGACTGAAAAAGGCAGATGTTTCTTGTTCCTTAGAAAATGGAGGAAAAAAAAATTGCATGCAGGCATTAGGTATGATGGAGTTTGCTCTGTCTAGGTGTGGCGAGATTGGGTCCAAGTAATCAGTGGTGACCTCATTCTGGGATAAAACTCTTATTATCCTCCTTGTTTTTCCCCAAAAGCATCACAGAGGAAAAACTCAAATTCTGTTATCTGTAACTATGTAAACAATGTTGTATGGTGATTTGAATGTTGTTCCTCTGAACAGAAGAGTTTGGCTTTCAAAATGAGGCATGCAAATTGTGCTGCTAATGCTGACATTTGATATATTCAAATAACAGTTCCACATAAAGGTGAATAAGGGCAGGTTGACATGGTATTCATTAAAACAAATCCAAGTGGAAAAAAAGCATTTTGGTTTAGGGCTACCAGAGCAGTCTAGCCCATTATAGCTTTTTTTATTCCCCCTTCTTTCTTTTTTACTTTTTTTTTATTCTTTTTTATTTCATTAAGCTAACCCTGCCAAAATGTCTAGGAGGCAGGAGTTTGACACGGGTAAGTTAAAATGGAATAATGGGGAAAATGCCCAGTCAGTAGTAATCATTTTGATAGGGTATGCTTTAAACAGGTTGTAACAAGCCTTTTTCTTCAATCAGGAAGATAAAATACATCACAAGTGTATATTTAAAGACTCAAAATCCAAATATTAGGGCCTGCTGTGAAGAGCATATAATAAAACTCAGCCTCCTCCCCATTGCCCATATAACTTGTCATGTAGAGCGAACACCAAAAACACTTTAACTCACTTCTTGTGAAATTTGTATTACTTCATGCAAAATAGCAATTCCTTTAGATCTTGGCAAATATTAACCATGGAAAAGTGGTTTTAAAAGAGTCAGTCTTGGTTAACCCTTTACATTGTATATCAATTTCATGCAAGAGCTTTTCCCTCCAAAGAATTTCATCTTTTATGATAGTGTTTCTGCAAGATTATTTATTATGTTATATAAAATGTCTCTAAATAGTTCTTTCAAAGTTACTTAGGGTTTATATCAAAGTCAATCATGTAACTGTTGTTCAAAATGGATGCATTTCTAAGAAATAGAAGACTGGAAAGGAATTGCGATTCTTACGGAAAGAGCAAAGCAATTGAACGAATCTGCCCATTTTATGTATTCTCTTAAAGTCTGGCTAATGAAGGTATTCATGGAGAAAGTACGTTCCCTGCCGTGTACTTCCTGTACAGCTTATCAGAGCCTATGATGAGACTCAAATCACCTCCAGAGTATACACTTTCACTATCTTTTTCTAGTTGGATGCTAAATAAATTTAAAGATAATGATGCTCCATACTCTGTTTAAAAATTAGATTTTGATAGCTGAAAAATAATTGGACTTAGAAGAATGCAATATTTTTGAATAAAATTTACCTATAAAAGCAAATTTTGTATTTTCTATAGTATCAAAATGATATGCTACCCACAAAAGCTCTTTCCTTTCATTCAAAAAGCATATTTTACAAGTCTACTGACTTGTTATATATTTTTTAAGTCCTAGATACTGTAATAAAAAAAATAAGTCATTGCCTGCCCTTGAGGAACTTCCAATCTAGACTGTCTCCTCTGGATAGTTTGCATTTCATTTATAAAATATAATAATTCATGATTCAGGACAAATGAGTTGGATTTTACCAATTATAAGGGATTGGAGTGACAGAGAATTGTCC